>NC_039275.1:4040318-4237796 GCF_003368295.1 Carassius auratus
AACACCTCTGTTAAAAGCTCAGAAAATTAAGTTTAGCATTTCATAGCCCTTTAAAGTGCTTATATGACTAATTAATGGTGTAATTTATGTGCCACTAATATAATTGCAATCATTTTTCTCAAACACTCCACCCTGAACAGAAACCGGTTTGCATCAGAGTCCTGATCTCTGTTGAGGTTTATTTTGCAATAATGACTGGCTGGCTGTACATTATCGCTTAATTGTTTTCCATTCTGGACGCCTTTTGCTCTGCTTTTATTGTAAGTGCATTGTAAACTGATAGACAAAATAATGATCAAAATGACAGATACTGTTAAGAGTTCATGTGATCGGGCAGCTGGGTTTGTTTGTGGCTGGTGGGTGATCAGTGCTGATTCATCAGTTGATATCTGTGACAGTCACTTATTCACCAGAGTAAATGAGTGTGACGCTCTCTGTGTGCCTGTGAAAGAAGGGAGTGTGTTGTGCGTGAGAGAGATGAGAGAGTGATGTGACTATAGGCCAGCTATTGAGGCAACAAAGCTGTCGTAAGCGCAAGTGTACAAGTGTAGGGCTGGAAATGGAGAAAAACAAGAGGAAGGAGGTTGAGATAACATCAAGTGTGACTGCTAAAGTGTCATTTTTTTATGGTATTTTGAGTTGCACAAATTGACATTGCATAACAGAATGCAGAAGTCTGACACGCTTTTAAAAAGTTGGTTATGGATGTGTAATAACTGAAATGTTGCTTCGAGCAGTTATTTTGAAGTCTGATAGAAATTGCCTTTAAATGTTTTGTTGAAGACAGTGAAACTACAAGGATGTGATTTTTCCCTTTTTATATGGATGTCCTTATTTTCTGACCTAAGAAATAAAATGAATGAAGTTGCAAATTTGGCGTAAACAATTACTAAACAAAATATAGCATTTTCAAATACATTTCTTTCATGCATGGGGCAACTCATGATTTGGTATTTTCAGCAGCTCGGAGCGCTTTTTTCAAAGTAAATTCTGCTCCACACAAACATGCACTGGTCACTGTCTAGTGTGCTTTGTTTTCAAGTGCGCAACTCATGACATTAGCTGTTCTTCTGCTGGTGGCCAGTTATAAAACAGCGTGATATTGCTGCGGATGCCACCTTCTGGATTGGGGGTGAATTGCCTGTTTGTTGTAAGTCTTCGTGCACCAAACCGAGATGTCTGTATTGTAATGGTTCGGTACGAATGCATGTCAATCGTCCCACCCTGAATAAATTAATAATGATAATAATAATAATAATAATAATTATCTGTCATATTAAGACAACTGAAAATAAAATAACTACAATAAAAAGACAATATATGACAAATCATATAGCAGAGTTCATTCCCCAGTAGTGATGGTGCTCTAAATGGGTTATATTTAGAGATTCCAATTTTTGGAGAGAAAAATATTAACGCTTCTATTGCCAATAGATACCAGTAAATATCTCACAAATATGTTTGTGTTCTCTGACCCTTCAGCAAGCGCCCCAGGAATGTTTGAGTGTGCTCAGATTAGTGTGATGGAATTAAACCGCAGCCCAGGAACGTGTGCATCACAGACGAGCCAAAAGCCACAGTGTTCATGTCCACCTTGTGATTCTGTCTTCCCTCTTTTTCTCTGTGAACAGAATTGTTCGTGTGAGGTGTCAGTAAGTAACCACAGAACGGTCTGTCTGTCTGCATGATGTTGCGAGCTGCAGGTTTGGGAGATTTGTGAGGGCTGTGGTCAGATGTGACTTGCATGCGATCGCTGTGTGATCACGCACAAGTTCCAGAGCTTGAAGGGGAACTGCGTTTCAACCGCACAGTTGCAGTGGCGTCCCCACACATAAACACACACGATTGAAGCTATTCGGCATGCCAGACTTTTCAACACTTGAGCTGCAGAACAATATATGAGTTTGTCTGCAGACGCTAATCACTAACCGTGTCTGTAAACTCTGAGCCCATGTCTAAACTTTCAGTGTGATTTGATTCAGCAGATTGATTTAATCATTAGCATCAGTTGGGTTAATGTTGACTTCCGTTTAGATGCTCTGTTTGACGTGACTCACAGTGCCAATAATGAAAAGTAATTTCTCTATGACTAATCTGTCTCTGTCTCTCTCTCTCAGGTTCCCCTGCAGCTGATAGAAAGTGTAGAATGTCGGGAAATGTTCCAAATGCACATCACCTGCAAAGACTGCAAGGTCATCAGGTGAGACTATCTATATCAACCCTCTATGCATACCTTGGCAATTGAATCACCACTGGCTCATCCATCCATCCATCCATCCGTCCATAACAAAAAAATAGATAAATTATATCTATTGTTATAATAATAGTTAAACTCTTAATCATAATTGCTCAAAAATACAATCACCATTATTAATAATGATTATTGTAATTTTTCTCTTTTAAATGTTATCAGAATTATTGCATTTTTACATGAGCACAAATCTAGAGAATGTCACCTCGCATGGTTTGTTTGCAGTTAAAGTTGCAGCAAACGGATGTGTGAAAGAAAACCGACTGGCTTTGTTTGGGCGATTTTAAAGTCTTGGCATCCGCGATCCTGAAAGATTTTGGAGGCTCGTTATCAACGCACGATGTAAAGCAAATCCCAAATGAAAATGTTTCTAGGATAAATGACCAGCAGGAAAATAGCAGATGATTATACTTAAAAAATCGAGAGAAGCAGAAATTGTGAATTAAAATACAATTTATTACAGCCCTAGATCTGTCTGTTTATGTGTGTTTTGACAGGTGTCAGTTTTCCACATTTGAGCAGTGTCAGGAGTGGCTGAAGAGGCTGAGCGCTGTGGTCCGTCCCCCGTCCCAGATAGAGGAGCTCTTTTCCTTCCCCTTCCATGCATGGAGCGCTGAGAAAGAGCAGCACGGGGATCTGTGTAGGCCAGGTACGGTCACCAGGGCTTAAAATTCTCCAGCACCATGCCAAATTTCCCGCATGCAGCGTTTAGCTATAAAAAATAAAATAAAAAAAACTTGTTGATTGATATCACTCCAGAGTTTGCCTACCAATGGTATGAGTGGAGCAGCTTTCACTCTCAACCAAAATAACATTATTAACCAATAAGAATGTTTTACTCTTATAAACAAGAGACGTGCATAATAGTATCCAATTGAGTCGCAGCCCTACTAATGAATTGAGAACCGCGGCAAAAAGCTGCGAGGAGCAATGGTCAAAGATGTCCCTCTAGGGCATATTTACATAGAAAAGCTCATTGTAAAGCAGTGGTGCTTTGTAAACAGCTCAGAGTAATCAAGTCATCTCCATAAGTATGATATGATTGCCACAACAAATTCACAGGATTTTTGAAAAGGTCCTGTTCACACATGATCTATTAATGGTAACTTACCGGTAATTTACCAGTACTGTATGTCTGAAAGGGGCTAAACTCTTCCTCTTTATATGCTGTGAATTTGAATTGCTTAACGTTATCTGGAAAACCTGTGTGCATTATCTCACTAGATTTGTGAAGTAAATCATTAATTAACCTTTACCAACACAGGAGGACATCAACCTATGTCTAAATATGCCATGTATTGTACATCGCAATTTCAAAATAAACATTTCTGCACGTGCCCAAATATTAAAATGTAATGGATTTAAACATTGTTTAAAGTGAAATGTCACCAGGCCGTTGGCCTCCATTGAAAATGTATGTACGGTATACCGTCCATGTCCAGAAAGGTAATACAAACATCATCAAAGTAGTCCATGTGACATCAGTGGGTCAGTTTGTTGAAACATCAAAAATACATTTTGGTTAAAAAAGAACAAAAATTACGATATTATACAGCATTGTCTTCTCTTCCGGGTCAACAGTCAACAGTCAACATACGTCAACAGTCACAGCAGTCGCACTCACAACAGACCCGGAGGGTAAGACAGTATACCGTAGATACATTTTCAATGGAGGGACAGAAAGCTCTCCGACTAAATCTAAAATATCTTAAACTGTGTTCCGAAGATGAACAGAGGTCTTACGGGTTTGGAACGACATCAGGGTGAGTCATTAATGACATAATTTTTGGCTGAACTAACCCTTTAAATTGGTTATGTTCATATTTTGTATAGGCATATTACATTATGTATTTTAACAGTGTTGTTCAGTACAATCATGTAATTTCTTGCTTTGGATATTTTATTTGAGCCAATTGTAATTGCCTCATCGTTAGTTTATATAAAAATAGTCATACTAAAGCCTGGTTTTTTACCTAGGTCTGTTCGTGTTACAAAAAAATATCAGATTACTCAAAATAATCTGTAGATTACTTGATCACCAAAATAATCATTAGTTACTGCCCTAAATTAGTTAAAATATTTTTAAATACGACTGCATTGTTTTACTTTTTGTTATTAAAAGACAAATATTTTGTCTTAAATAGTATTGAATAGTATTGAAATAGTAAATAGTATTTACTAAAATAGTATTGAAACATTGTCAAGTTCTAGTGATTCTAGTGATTCAAGTATCTGTATTTTGTATTTTCACACCCCTAGTGTCGATAAGTGGTGATTATAGCTCATAATTGTCCAAGAGTATGACACAGCTTTCATTCTTCAGGTCAAAAATATATTCATTAAAAAGAAAATAAATTTGAATAAAGAAAGCAATAACTTTGTCATAGTATCCTTTCAAATGTTAAAGTTGCCACAGTCATTGCATGCCTTGGCTCTGGATTTTTTTTTTTTTTTTTTTGCTTTAACCCCTCTGTCACTCTTTCTCAAACTTAGCCTCTGTTATTGAGGCTTGAATTAGATGTCACAAATAATTTTATTTCAATATTTCCTGCTAGTCTTGCATAGCCAGACAGCTTTATATGAAGGTAAAATAATAGCAAAACTCGAGAACTTGTTGATTTGAATGTGAGAACTTGATTAATATGCCTATTTGTACAATTGAAATTTACACTCACAGCTCTGATGTGAAAAGCTGAATCTTTCATTTGCACACACAGTGAATTCGAAGTTGCACTTTACTTCAGTTTCACTGTACAACCACAAGTCAGCGCTTAGAGACTCTCAGATCCGACAGTACAACTTCAAATCCTACCGCTTTGACTTTTGCTACTCCTTTCACAATATTCCTGCAGCAAAACTCACTTGTCCACTTGTACATGCAGATATGAGAGAAGTGGGGTGGGGGTGCGAATGAAGCCATTTTATTGGTATAGCTTTACCACCTAATAAGTGCACAAATGAGTGCACTTTAACCCTCTGGGGACGGATTGGGCGGTACCGCCCAAAATGGCATACTTTTACAAATGTGTAGTTATCTCAAAAACTATTAATGCTAGAGAGATGCGGTTTTTTTTGCCGTCTTCCTCAGATTCCCCTGAAAACAGCGGTGTCCAGTTTGTATATTAAACACTTCCCTTATTGCGCAATACCACTGCGTAAACAGGCCAATGAAAACGATTGTGCTAGGCAGATTCAACACGCAACAGCCAATGGAAAAATTGCCGCTGGGAGGAGTCTTTTTCTAACCCAATCAGAGGAAGGTTATGTCTTCTAGCGATTCAGAGGACTCTGTAGCTCTGCTGTAGCATTGTAAAAGCTGGCTGGATTAAAGTAAAAGACATGTAATCAATAAGCGTTCAGAGAATCAGCATCAGGGTGGAGAAAGCAGAACGCGATCGGAGTGTTACAGAGAGCGATCGGAGTATTAGCGACAACAAAGAGCTAAATTCGAGCGATCGGAGAATCAGCATCACGTGGAGAAAGCAGAAAGCGATCGGAGTGTTAGCGAGCACAAAGAGATAAATTCGAGAGAGATACAGCATTATTACAGAATTGTTTTATCAAAATGGCAAGCAGTAAAAGATTTACGGCAGAACAAGCTCTGGAACAATTACTGGAAAGGCCTGGAGAGGCCTTGCTTTGCTCACTGGCATGCCTAGGGCTGTTTTTAAAAAAAAGTTAATTATTGAATTGTTCTTTACACATTTGATTAAACAATAGCACATTTCTGTCAAGCAAAGAGTTTGAAAAAATATATTTTCTTTGTTCAAAAACTGTTCTATATTGTGTGTTTTTCAGTAATAAATGACAAAAATCTAATTTTCGTTTTTGAAATTCTCTAGTTTATTGTAAAATTTTTCACTCATACTTCCTTTATATAAACATATTGCATGCATGCTTATGGTAGCTTAGGGTCTTCTGAATCCATAGATACCAAACACAGGGTGTTTCATCTCCTTTACATATGATTTATAAGCCCAAATATAAAAATAGAGAAAACAGACCAAAAAGGGCTTAGTCCCAAAAATAAAAAAAAACGCCTAGGACTGTTTGTAAATAAAGTTAATTATTTAATTGTTCTTTACACATTTGATTGAACATTAACCCATTTCTGTCAAGCAAAGAGTTTGAAAAATATATTTTTGGGTCAAAAACTTTTAACTATTGTTGTGTGAGGTAGGATTTTCAGTAATAAATGACAAAAATCTAATTTTCGTCTTTGAAATTCTCTAGTTTATTGTACAATTTTTCACTCATACTTCCTTTATAGACATATTGCATGCATGCTTATGGTAGCTTAGGGTCTTCTGAATCCATTGATACCAAATACATGGTGGTCCATCCTCATTACATATGGTTTATAAGCCGAAATGTAAAAATAGAGAAAACGGACCAAAAAGGGCTTAGTCCCCTAAGGGTTAAAGACCTCACAAGATTTGTCCAGTCCAGTAACTAGTTCTTTAGAAATCCTGTTTCTTTTTACCTTCATCTCAGCCTCTAACTTGCCTCTATCTTTCAGGTGATCATGTGATGTCACGTTTCCATAACGAGGTGGAGCGGATGGGCTTCGATACTCTAAATGCCTGGAGAGTGTCTGAGATCAACAACAAATACAAGTGAGTGTTTCTCTCACAAACAGAAGCACATATGAATATCTCTCGACACTGGCCCTGTCTTGCTGCACTCGGCGAGTCTGTTCAGAATAAGATGATTTTAGACAGGCATCAGTCAGTCTGAACACACTGCCCTCTGCTTGACCCCTGGCACAGGTTGTGTTCCAGCTACCCTCAACTGCTGCTGGTGCCAGCCTGGATTACTGATAAAGAGCTGGAGACTGTGGCTGCCTTCCGCTCCTGGAAGAGGATTCCGGCCGTGGTTTACAGGTCAAGTCTTTTTCATTATGTGTTTTTTTTTCTTTTCTTTTTTTTATACTTTTACTCATTTCGGTACTTTATTTCATTTACTTTGCAAGGAAATTTTTTTTTCATTATTATTATTATTATTATTATTATTACTATTATTGTAAAATTTTTAATTATGGTTTCCTTGTTTTCTAGGTTTTTATATTTTTATTTTATTTATATAAGGTACCGTATTTCTCGGACTAGAAGTCGCACCTGAGTATAAGTCGCATCAGTCCAAAAATACGTCATGATGAGGAAAAAAAACATATAAGTCGCACTTGACTATAGACGGTTTCATCGGGTGCACGCACCTGGACCTAAGTTAACTTCCGGTCTGTGTTATATCGGTCTGGCTGCAGTGCCTTCTACAAACGCAGTTAAAGCCAAGGTGATGAGTAAACTGAAGTTGGGCTCAGGTGGTTGTGCTGCGGGATGTGTTTCCCATACATTTATTTATTTTTGGAGACTCGCCACAATTTTAAAACCGATCGAATTTCAAAAAAGGCTTCGTTAAATAAACACGAGTAACGTAACATTACGTAACGTACTGCACGTTTAATAACAATAATAATTCCTTACATTTATGTTTAAATATCAAAACGAGGCACAGGTGTTTTTATATCGCTGTATTTCTGAAGGAGGACTTGCATGTTATATGCCTGATAAAGCAGCGTGTGAGCGTACCAGCTCTGCTTTGTTTACAGCTGTTACTGGGGAAACCTCTATTTCTCGCGCTTTATGTCTATGCTTTAAAACATCTCCTGCTGGCAAAGAATGAATTTGCATTTTCATTAAGTCCGCCTGATCCACGCAGCAAACATATTTTGTTTGTTATCAAAAAATATCTACTCTAGAGGGACTTAACTGTTGTTATTGATTCTATTTGGAGTCTACCGAAAGTTAAGTTAGGTCCGTTAAGTTAGGTAAACGTTTGTTTATGTTGATGCCGTTGAAACCGTCTATAAGTCGCATTTATTTAGAACCAAGAGAAAACATTACCGTCTCCAGCCACGAGAGGGCGCTCTATGTCTTCAGTGTAGACTACAGGAGCACTGAGCAGCATAGAGCGCCCTCTCGCCGCTGTACACGGTAATGTTTTCTATTGGTTCATTTCTCTTGGTTCATTTCTCTCGGTTCACGTCAAATTAATTTTGATAAATAAGTCGCACCTGACTATAAATCGCAGGACCAGCCAAGCTTTGAAAAAAGTGCGACTTTTAGTCCGGAAAATACGGTATGTGATTCTACCTGATTACTATGGAAATCTTGTTATTTCAGCCTAAAATCATGACCCATGTGAATCATGCAGATCAGTAATAAATAATTATTATTACTGAAAAAATTCCGGGCTGCGGAGGGGTTTAAAGTCACAAAATGTCCTAAAGCAATTATATTTACATTTAGCAATTTAGCAGACACTTTTATTCAATATTATGCAAATGAGGACAGTTGCATGGTTTTTTTTTTTGGTAATAAAAAGAAAACGAGTACATAGAATAGAAAAAGAATAGAGAATGCTAGTTTTAGAGGGTCTTTGTATGAATAAAAAGAAAACAAGTAGTTCAAAATGGAAATATAATAGAGAGTGCAAATGTTAGAGAGTCAAGTGTGAGGGGAAGAGATGTGTTTTTAGCCATTTCTTGAAGATTTCTTGGTTAAGGACTGCTCTGATCGTGTGGAACAGTTAATGTAAAAGCCTGTAAAAATGGTTCTGTGCCTTGGAATTGCACACTAATGCACTGTTCACTTGCAGAACACAAGCTTCTGGAGGCACAAGTCTGAAGTAGTGAATTTAGGTAAAGGGGCACAGAGCATGTGGTTGTTCTGTAGGCAAAACATCAATCCCTAAATTAACTAAAGGTTAAGTTTTCTAGTATGGACAGAATGGCCATGAGAGCACTGTACAAGTTTGCAGTGCCAACTCTAGGACAGTTAAAATGTGCGAGTAGAATAAGCTCTGAAATGTGATACTTGCCTGGTGACTTTTAATGAATGGTGGTGAGAATTTGAGATTGCTTAGTACTATCATACATTTCACAGAAGTTGTGATGTAATTATGCAAATATAGGCTATGTTCTGATGCGCTACATGTCTGCTGTAACTGTTTTTGTTTTGTTTTTCAATTCATTGTAAATGCTAGCTGTGATAGTTGCTTTAATTTGCATTTGGGAATGCAACATTCATCATTACAATCATTAATGTTATAAAAAAATTTTTTAGCTGATCACATGCCTGTTATATTTTTATATTGATCTTTTATGTAAACTTTATTTCAAACAAATAAGTTTAATAGTTGTTTTTCCACAACTTGGCACTGCACAGCATCATCTTGTTTTCGGAGCATCTTTATTATTTTGTTCTTTATAGACCTGTATTTGTCTCTCTTGTTATTTAAGGTACAAATGTGAATCAGTGGTCGGGGCTAAACAGGCAGTGATGTAGAAGCAGGTGTTGATCAACTTCTGTGGAGGCGGAGTTTAGCCACACTATTATGTCATAAAGTGGCACATTAAACCTTTCATTTTGGCAGATTGGCTTCAGTATAAGCTATTTTTAGACTAACGAGAAAGTTAGTTCTGAAACTTACAAGATGTTTTTAAAGTACAGTGATCTCTTAAATGTCAAAAGATCAAAGGAAATTTGATTTCTCAGTTTATAATCCCTTTAAAATAATCACATTTTGTTGCTTTGCAGCCTGTTTTATCCAGCTGTATTTACTCAATGAGACTTACAACATCCAAGTGAAAAATACAACACCAACATGTCAGAGAAAATGTACAAAAATTAAAAACCAGAATCACTGATTTGGAAAAAAAAACAACACCCCCTTGTTTCAGTATTTTGTTGAAACACCTTTTGCTTTAAATTAGGAATTTTTCTCTGTCTCTGCTAACTTTGCTCATCTAGACTTTGCAGAATTTGTAACTCTTCAGTAACTCTTCTTTGCATCAATTAAAACAGTTTTACTCGTTTTAGTTTACAACCATTACAAGGCTGCCTAGAACCTTCAGATTAACAGTCCAGATCTTTAACCTCTCTTTCCCAGGCACCAGAGCACAGGAGCAGTGATCGCTCGCTGTGGTCAGCCTGAGGTCAGCTGGTGGGGCTGGAGGAACGCAGATGATGAGCACCTGGTGCAGTCCATCGCCAGAGCCTGTGCTGTTGACAGCAGCTCCTGTAAAGGCGTCTCTAATGGCTCCTTCTCCCGCGAGTACACAAACGGAGCTGACCTCTCAGATGTGGACTTTGGTCAGTACCACCTGGCCCTTTAAATTCTTGACTGAAAACTGTTCTTATTTGAGGCCTCAATACTGATTGTCATATTATATGACTTGATCTATACATACATGTCTCTTTCTATAGACTCGTCCATGACTAACAGCTCAGAGGTGGAGACACTGGCCATCCAACCTCGAAAGCTTCTGATCCTGGACGCCAGGTCATACGCCGCTGCCGTAGCCAACAGAGCCAAAGGAGGAGGGTGTGAATGCCCAGGTACTCTCTCACAGATGCTCTTTCAATAATCACAATAAAACAAGATGTGATGTTTATCTGCTTACCCCCAGGGCATCCAAGATGTAGGTGACTTTGATTCTTAAGTAGAACACAAACCCAAAATTTTAACACAAATCGTTGCAGTCTGTCAGTCTTATAATGGAAGTTGATGGGAATCATACAATAAAGCTAAAAAAAAATACACTAACATAACCAAATTAAACCCTGCGGCTCGTGACGATACATTAATGTGTAAAGACACAAAACGATCAGTCTGTGCAAGAAACTGAACAGTATTTATATAGTTTTTTACCTCTGATTCAAGCAATGTCCGAACTGTTAGAACTCTCCTGAGCACGTTCTCAGCAGCAGGCTTGTGAGGAGGCTTCTTCTTCTTCTTGCTTTATGCGGATCGCAGACTTATAAGTGCATTACATTAATGCCAGTTATCTCTCAAATAGACCATTGACACTCAACCTACAATCTCAATTGGGAGTGTCAATGGTCCATTTGAGAGATAGGTGGCGTTAATCCACTTATAAGTCTGCGACCCCGCAGGGTTTAATTTGGTTTTATGTTTTTTTCGTTTTATTGTATGTTTTATCCGTGATTCCCATTCACCTCCTTTATAAGACTGACAGACTGCAACAGTTTGTGTTAAAATTTTGCTTGTGTTCTACTGAAAAATAAAGTAATCTACAGGTTGGATGCCATGGGGGTAAGCAGATAAACATCACATTTTTGTTTTTGGGTGAACTATCCCTTTAATAACATGTTGTTCTCCCCTGTAGAGTACTACCCTAACTGTGAGGTGGTGTTTATGGGTATGGCCAACATCCATTCCATCCGCAAGAGTTTCCAGTCTCTGCGCTTCCTCTGCACCCAGATGCCTGATCCAGCCAAGTAAGTCTTCCAGGGTGGTAACATCTTCTTGGGTTGTAATTTGTTTGTTTGTTTATTGATATATTTCATCTTTTAGGGACATAACATGCTTTTTTCTTTAGTACTTGCTATCGAGCTGTTCAAATGTATTATAGGTAATTGATCCATATCAAAATTTGGGTCTGGAGAAAAATAATTAAAATATTGTGGCAATATTGATTTTATGCATTAACAATTTTTCTAGATTGATTAATTAATTATAAAATCAATTATAAATGAATGAATGTAATATATATATTTTTTTTATTATTTTTTTTTTTCTACGTTTAGTTCGTTGTTACTTGCCGTTTCTCTGTAATTTATTTTTGAAATTTACTATCAATTTCTTTAGCTTTGAATCAAAAGTTAAGCGGATTGATTTGGATCGAATATTGACTTCATAGCTGTAATGCATATGGAAGTGGAGGATTACTGTTGAATTCTTTACCCGTTGATCAGAAACATAATGTTAATGACTATCAGTTGCTGATCTAAATGAGTGATTGAAGTGCATTATCTGTGCTTGTCTCAAAGTCTTGCAAACACTCTTCATGACCTCGGCTTTTTTATTTTTCCGTCTATTGTTTTTTTCCTGGCATCTGCCCGTGATTTCCAGCACTGGCTTGTATTTGCTTCCTCTTCCATCCACGCTGTTTCCACTCATCTATTTGTTGTAAAGTCAACAGCAAATCTTCCAAGTGACTCTCCCTCTGTTTCTTTCATTCTCTTGTTCTCTCTTTAGTCAGCATGATAAACTCTGGCTAAGAGCTGTTTCTCTAAGCAACAGAATTGTCAAGAGGAAAAAATCTAATTCTCTCCTTTTGATTATTCTGATTATAAATGTCTCTCTGCATGAGCTAGTCATATTCATACAAAGACAGTTTTCCTTTTAAACATGATTTTCATGCATTTTCCTCTCAGGAACTATAATTTGAATGTCTCCTCCGGTTACCTGCACTCTGTTTCTCCTTGGCTAATGTCAGTTTGCTTTGGCTGTATTTAATCATGTCGGAAAACTTTTATAATGAGTATTAACCACACTTAAAACTGCATTCTTTAGTCCTTCTCACAGTTTTCCATTAAGATTTAAACTCAGTTTTCCTGATGTGCATAATGCTGTTTTAGTAACAAATCAAAGATTCTGCCCCGAGTTTGCATTTGAATATTTATTGAAACTAATCTGCAAAATGACTCTTTCATGCATTAAACGTCTCAACCATGAGCTCATGTGGTTTCACTAAAGGGATATTTCTTTCAAAATGTTATTTTTAATATTTTTGAAAGAATATTTTTATTTTGTAAACAGTACTTTAATGAAATATTATTATAATTTAAAATAACTAATTTCTATTTAAATATATGTTAAAATGTAATATATTTCTGTGATCAAAGCTTTTTTTCATTCATTATTCCAGTCTTAAGTGTCACATGATCCTTCAGAAATCATTCTAATATGATGATGTGCTGCTCAAATTTCGTATTTTAAATGTTCAAAAAACAGTTGTTCTGCATCATATTTTTGTCAAAATTGTTATTATTTATTATTATTCCTTAATGAATATAAAGTTCAAAAGAACAGCACTTATTTGAAATAGAAATAATTTGTTACATTATAAAAGAAATTATGTTGCTTTTGATCAATTTATTGCATTATTCCTGAATAAAAGCATGAAATAAAAAAACAATCATTGATAATAATCTAGTATATTATAATATTCAGCAACTTTCTATATGAGAAGTTTGTCCACCATATATTGCATTGCATAATCTGTCAAATCACAAGTGTTAAAGTTACAGTTTGCTGTGAGACACCTTTTGAACATGCTTCAGATGTGTGTAATGGTGAGTTTATGTCTGTAGCTGGCTGTCTGCTCTGGAGAGCACAAAGTGGCTGCAGCATCTGTCTCTCCTGCTCAAGGCGTCTCTCCTCGTTGTGAACGCCGTGGACCGTGACCACAGGCCTGTGATGGTGCACTGCTCAGACGGCTGGGATCGCACCCCTCAGATAGTGGCGCTGGCCAAAGTCCTGCTGGACCCCTACTACCGCACCATTGAGGTGAGCGCCAACATAATGAACAAAAAATGGGGAAGAGCAGTATTCCCCCTGAATTATTGCGAGATAAATTTATAAGCTATATCAAATGCTGAAAAAAATCCACAAGGACTTATTTTAAATCCTGTGGTTTGAAATGCTCACAATGAAATGTTTACATAGACAACTGGTTAGAGAAAATGTAACAATATTTATAATGCTGCCCGACCTTAGAGCACAACACACTTTGATTGACATCGATTGAACAACACAGAGTCGTTTCTCTGCTATAGAAGATAAAAAGGTACAAAAGCTGTCACTGCAGGGCTACCCTTTCAAAAGGTACTAATATGCTCCCTTTAGGGGTAAATAAGGTGACAATTTTGTACCTTTTTTGTGAGAGTGTAGTGTATTATTTGTGACTTTTCATAGTCTAATATTTACTAGCAGCAGCTGGATCCAACAATGTAGAGCCTGGTGTTTACTAGTGGACTCCATGTAGGGTGAGATTAAACGGGCCAACCTCTGACATCAAAAGGCAATTGAGCCGCACCAAAATTGTCATCATCCAACCAATTCCATTCATTGTTTCCACTCAAGCCTTTTTTTTTTTTTTTTGTTAACAGGGAAGATCCACCTTTATGTTCCTTATGCCAATGGGCAGTATACAGTATTTGAGGGATATTTTAATGGATTATGATGGTTTCAGCTCCTCTAAGACTCTTTTTACATTCTTTTTTCTATGGAGTAAGGTTAGATTTAGTTTTAATTTTTTTTTTTTTTTTTTTTTTTTTTGCAATATATCAATATATTGCAAACAAATAAACAAACCTTTATTCATAAAGAACATTGAATTTTAAATCTTTCTAGACCTTGTATTTTTCATAAGGCAGGGCATTTTGCAACTGGGAAGCGTAGTTGATTTCAGTTATATTTATCATTAACTAAAACTAATATTAAAACGACAAAAAAATGTGTTATGTGTTAAGATATAATGAAATTAAATAACAGCTAATTGAAATAAGTTTAAGCACTAAAAATAATTAAATGAAAAAAAAAAAAAAACTGAAATAAAAGCTAAATAGTAATATTTACTAAATTAACCTAAAGTTAAAATGAGTAGGTAAGGTAAGATAAGGTAATTCAAAATGTTAATAACTCTTATTGTGTATAAATAATACTAAAATAACAACTTTTTTTTTTACTGAGTATGTTTTCTAGAGACTGTCTTGTACCAACTAATAGCAAGCTGTCTGTACGGAAAAAAGTAAATGGAAAACCGGTCAGAAAAGCCCCGGCTGATGTCCATCATGAAGTTAGTTTTAGAGCTCAGAAGATGCAGTGAGCTGTCTTGCATGCTGGGGGAGGCATTACTGTAATTTAGTATAAAATAACATAATACATGTTGTATTCTGGAGTCATTGTGTGATTTGACGTCATATAAACAGAAAATCTTCTTTCTGCTCACAGGGTTTCCAGGTGCTGGTTGAGACCGAGTGGTTAGATTTCGGTCATAAGTTCGCAGACCGTTGTGGTCACGGAGAGAACGCAGAGGACTTGAACGAGAGATGTCCTGTCTTCCTGCAGTGGTTAGACTGTGTGCACCAGCTCCAGAGACAATCCCCGTGTTCCTTCGAGTTCAACGAAGCCTTTCTGGTGGGTCAAAATTGGCAAAAACCTTTCTTTTTAAATATTAAACATGCTTCTTGTAATTTAAGTAGTTGTTGAACTAGCTCTGAGTTCTTTTGGTTTTGTGTGTTCAGGTGAAGCTCGTGCAGCACACGTACTCGTGTCTGTTTGGGACGTTCCTGTGTAACAGCAGGAAGGAGAGAGAGGACAGACACATCCAGGAAAGAACCTGCTCCGTTTGGTCTCTCCTCAGAGCCTCCAACCGCTCCTTTAGAAACATGCTGTATTCCTCTCATTCAGAGACCGTACGTCAACTCCTCTCAATCTGTCTTTTACTCATTACTCACTCATAAGAGGTTATATGAGGTTACAACCCATAGGAGGTTTTTAGTAGCTGATGCCAATGCCCAAAGAGTTTTGTTTGACCTTTGTGTAGTGAGTAAACCTGAAGAGAGGCGTTTACTGGCTTCACAACTCGTGCTTGCATTCCTCTCTAATACTCAAGAGACCCATGTCCTTTCATTTCCTGTCTCTTAAAGCTAGATCACACCGCCCTAACAAAAATGCTTGCTGGATTTGAATTAGGATCAATGTGTTAACCCTGTTGGTGGGCAGTGTGATTTTATGATCATTTATATACTATTGTATTATGTATTCATATTTTTTGTTTAGTTTCTATTTACTCCTAATTTGAATTTTAGTTTAGTTTTTTATGTTCTATTACATTTCAGCTCTGGTTCTGGTTATTTAGCACATTAACTTAACAGAGTGTCTATTTACACTAAGTGCCAATAGCCTGCCTTGTTGGCAGAGGCTATTTACATTAACTCCGCCCACCAGCATGTGATTTGGCTTGCCAGTATTACAAAAGACATTCGATAATCATCAGCTTCAGTGGCGCAGATGATAAAACCCAGGTCCGAGTCTGCCTTTTGGCTAACTTTTTTATCCCCTTTTTTTAATTTCAAATCTTATCAGAAAAGCATTTATTTTCAATGAAAATGAAGGAAATAATCAAAACGTTAAAAATACAGTATCGGGTAGGAGTAGGGAGGGATTTATAAGGTGGCGTCCATTTAATAATTAAAATTTAAATTAAAGCTGCAGTAGGTAACTTTTGTAAAAATATATTTTTTACACATTTGTTAAACCTGTCATTATGTCCTGACAGTAGAATATGAGACAGATAATCTGTGAAAAAATCAAGCTCCTCCGGCTCCTCCCAGTGGTCCTATTGCCATCTGCAGAAACTCCATCGCTCCCGGTAAAAAATAACCAATCAGAGCTGCGGTCCGTAACTTTGTTTGTGTTCAAAATGTAGAAATATGTATATAATAAGTGAGTACACCATGAATCCATTTTCCAAACCGTGTTTTTAGCTTGTCCTGAATCACTAGGGTACACCTTTAATAAGTGTTTATATTCGGACTATTTTAGATTGCTTCGGGGGTACCGCGGCGGAGTAACCCAGTACCTTTGTGATTCTTCATAGACATAAACAGAGAGAAGTAGCTCCGGCTACGATGTTCTTCCGCAAGACGCAAGCAGTTCTGTTTATTAACCGCTAGAGCGTCAAAAGTTACCTACCGCAGCTTTAAACATTTAACCCTCAAAGACCGGGACAAATAACTGTTGTTCTTTAATGTTTAATAACTTTTGAACCACTAATCCTATCTGAATGCTTTAAAAAGTTACGTAAAGCTGAGATTCTCCACTTTTTGGATATATTTTCTCTCATTTGGATATTCAGAGGCACCATAGTGTACGTGATTACGTCATCACATTTTGACAACATTGATTCGTCCAAAAAAACCAATGCATTTCATTCCTCTGAGCCAAACAGAAATGATTATTGACGCTTAAGTCAGATTGGTTCAAACTGTCCCATAGTCAACCAATAAACATGGGTTTTGGTCTTTTGAACTATTATTTAACATATTTCTTTGGAATTATGAATGAACCCAAAGTGAAAGTAAAGTCTGTCGTGTGTGCATGAATACAAACACAAAATAACACATTTGCATGAGAAAACTCTCTGATAAGGCTTTTTATTTAAACACTCTTTCCATTTTCTTTACTCCTTAAACGTTTTTGGACACATCTCTATTGTTAATAAATGAAAAAGGCCTGTTTTTCACTTAAAAGTGCAAATAACAGTATTGTAATAGATGGCTATAACTTGCTTGGGGAATGTTATATGTAAACAACATTTTATTTTTAAGTGTAAAACACCCAGATACAACTTTCTAAAGAAAAATATCTTATCTATAACTTTGTTTCTGTCTGAGTACACAGTAAAAAAACAACCAACTGTTGCTTGCGTTTTCCTTCACTCTGTAATTTAATTCATTCTTAGAGAAAACAAAAAGAAAATTGAGACTTTAAATTAGTTAAACTAAAACTGTAAATTCTCCTGTTTCTAATGATATATGATGCTTGATGCTGACTGCTAGAGTAGGTCTGAAAAACAAAGAAAAGTGCAGGTGTGTCAGGCGCCCCAAAAATGTTCTTGGTCTTTTTGTTATAATTGCATTCTGTTTTATAATGTACTACAATACTGAGGTGCAGATAATTGACATTATTTGCAATAAGTAGTATAAATAGCAGACAATCCTGCTATTTTAACATAGTGTAAATAGAGTCAGTAGCTAGTGAAAATAGCCGCTTGCTTAATAACTAAATGAAAATTAAAAATGAAATAAAAAAAAAGTTTTATTTTATTAGTTTTATTAAGGTCATTTTTATCAATTTTATTAGCTTTTATTTAAAATAATGTAAATGTTATTGTAAAACTGCACTCTTGGTGGGTCAAACTGATAATGATAACCAACTTGGAAAATATGGAAATAGCCTCTTTTTTTTGCAACATTGTTTTTTTTTCTCTCAAACTTTGTTTCATTTATATATTGATTAACGGGTTGATAAGATCTTAAAAACTTGATGAAAGCTTGTTTTGTGCCTTTTTCTCTTATTTCTGCTTTAATTTGACTAACTAACTAAATACAACGTGAATTTTCTGAAACCTCTCAGAAACATGTCTGGGTAGTTTTTCATTCCTAGATCCAAAATCCAGGTCTGTCTGTCTTTCTTTCTTTCTTTCTTTCTTTCTTTCTATTTTTTTTTTTTTTTTTTTGAAAATATCACCTGGGCATTTAGATTTTTGCACAATTTCAATCATCTATTTATATTCTGTCTGCTGTTCCTACTAGGTGCTTCATCCTGTGTGTCATGTACGCAATCTCATGTTATGGACAGGAGTTTACCTACCCAGCTCTTCACCCACAACTCCTTCTGATGACTCCTGCGCCCCCTACCCTGCACCTGGTGCCAACCCTGAGGACCAGCCCCTCAGCAGGTAATTTGTTTGTTTGTTTGTGTGTTTCAATCTAAAATCCTTCACCTTAAGAATGGAATACACTACACAATCGTTGCCCCGATTTGCACTGAATGAGTCAGAGCTAGTTGCCCTAAGTTAGAGCCGTCTGCTGAGTTAAGATGACGTATTTCATAGAAAATCATGAAGTGCATGTTTACAGACTTTATTTTTTAGCTTCAGACTATGATTCCATCCAGTCAGAGATCAAACATGTGTGATACTTTGAACCAATTTTAGAACACGGTTTGTTTACATTTGTCATGCATCTCCTAGCAACGAGTCACATGTTTCTGTGTTTTTTGTTTGGAATATCCTGAAAATCTGGTTGTGTATAATCTGTTCATATTATTCGTGTCACATTTTTAAAATTCAAACACATTATTTTCTATGAGTGAACTGCGGCAAAGTTCGGCCGGTGTGCGACTGCCTGTTGTGTAGTGTATTCCAACTTTTACAGAGGTAAAATGTAATGTAAATTGAGTTTCATGTTGGCTTTAACATTTGGAAGCCTTTTAGTTTTTAGAAATAAAGTTGTGAGCTTTTTTCGGTCCCGCAGGCGTCCTAAAACCCGCTCCTTCGAAAACCTGCCCAGCGCTTGTGAAGTCGGAAACCCACTTACCTCTAATCGACGTTCCAGCGATCCCAGTTTGAATGAGAAATGGCAGGACCATCGCAGGTCTCTGGAGCTCAACATCGGGACAGGAGCTGACGTTGCTGCATCTCCGGACTCAGATGAGAGGGTCAATGGACAAACCGTGGTGGGGCTTATGGGAACATTGCCCAATGGGGGCACAGAGAATGGGGAGGGGCTTGGGGATGTCAGGTTGCCAATGATGGAGGGCGTTGATGAGGCGGAGCTAACAGTTGGTGTAGCTGTGGGCCAAATGGAGAACATTCTTCAGGAAGCTACAAAAGATGAATCGGCACCAGATAGCCGCAGAGACACAAAGACAGACCACACAAACGAAACCTCAGCTCTAAACGGCCAGAGTGAAAATGTTGCACATTCAGAAGAGGCACAACTGAATTTTGAAGCTCAAGGGAGCAAAGCTAAAAGCCTTGGAGATGCAAATGTCAATGGACATTTTTCACAAGATGGTAGTTCTGAAGCATCTTCTGCTCTCAGCCAGGAAACATCGGGAAGCCCAGACTCAGAAGAAGCACTGGAGAAATGCACGATACAAGAACACAATTCTTCATGTAACACAAATCATTTCCCTCCCCATGACCTCAGGACTGTGAGTAACGGCCATGGGCGAGAAACCATTGAGCAGGAGAAACGTCTTTCTCTTTTGGAGAGCTCCACAGAGACGCTTACAGAGGACTTGTGCGTTCGGCCTGAGAGCCTGGGACCCTTAACTATTCCACCACCTCTTAGAGCCCTCGCCGAATCATCGTGCCTCAAACAGGGTCTCCGCACCTCAACCGACCGCAGGACTTTAAACAACACCCCCAAACGGCCGTCTCTCAGTGCCTTTCCTCCCACCACTGACCTCCTCCATCCCGTGTGCAACGGAGACACCCCCGACCTCGAGCCCTCTACGCCACAATGGGCAACGCGCACAAACGGGGAGCGGGCTGCACTCAGCCGACAAGTATCTCTCGCCAGCTGCGGCTCACTGAACCTCCACGCACGGGGCACCTGCTCCCACCATCGCTGCCTGCACTTGGGGTTTCTGGGCCGGCCGAGCTTCAGCCCCCCAGAACCCCCTTCAGCCCGGAGCCATCTGGACGATGACGGGTTGACCCTGCACACAGACGCAGTGCAGCAGCGGCTGCGGCAGATCGAAGCCGGTCACCAGCTGGAGGTGGAAGCTCTGAAGAGACAGGTACAGGAGCTCTGGAGCCGTCTGGAGAGCCACCAGGCCGCTGGGATGCTGCGACTCAATGGAGACATGGGTGATGAAATGGTGAGCACTGAACACTCGTATGCTCGTATGGCTTGGGTTGGGGTTTAAGACATGTTTGATTTATCTTATCTTATTTATCTTTCTGTCAGACCTCAATCGCAGACTCCGACTTCAACCTGGAGCCCAACTGTCTGTCCCGCTGCAGCACTGAACTCTTCTCTGAGGCCAGCTGGGAGCAGGTGGACAATCAGGACACTGAGGTTCACACTATTATCATGATATAAAACTTTTTCTGATATATGGAGGGCGACTACAAGGTACTCTCACAAGTTTGGGGTCAGTAAAAATTTTTTTTTTATATTTGACTGAGTAGCCTCTTCTGCTCACCAAGGCTGCCTTTAGAATCAGAATCAGAAAGAGCTTTATTGCCAAGTATGCTTGCGCACACAAGGAATTTGTTTTAGTGATATAAGCTTCCAGTGCAGAGACAACAACACAGACACACACACGCAAAAAAGAAAATGTTTATTTTACTTGATCAAAAATACAGTCAAGTCAGTAGTATTGTGGAATATTACAATACATTTTAAAATGTAATTTATTTCTGTGATTCAGCATCATTACTCCAGTCTTGAGTGTCACATGGAAACTGACTTTTTTAATGTGATGAAAAGAAAGTTCAAAGGAACAGTATTATTTATTCAAAATAGAAATCTTGTTACATTATAACTGTCTTTACTGTCAATTTTGATCAGTTTCATGCATCCTTCCTAAAGTATCAATTTCTTTAATAGACTATGTATGAAAATATAGCATATAAAAATATTTATTCTGATTACAAAAACAAAACAAAAAAAACTGACCATATTTACTTAAAACACTGCTGCACTTATTGAGAATGATTCCTTCCAAAGATTGATTAGAGTGCTTGTTTTTGTAATATTTAATCAAAATGTAATTAAGTCATCATGACTTTATGAATGCGATTTCATGTTGCGTTTAAGGTTATTATGAGGTCTTTAATTGGTCTTTCATTCAGAGCCTGTTATTTATTGTTGCAGGTGACCCGGTGGTACCCGGACCATCTGGCCGCTCAGTGCTACGGCTGTGAGAGAGGATTCTGGCTGGCCACTAGAAAGCACCACTGCAGGTAAAGCAACACCACAGACTACCTCACAAAGTCTTCTCTCTCTTTTTTCTATTTCCCAACATGTACCTCTTTTAGGGTCGGATGCATTAGTGTTGACTCATTTCCTTGACGTCTCTGAAAAACCTCCTTTTTTCCTCTCTAAAATTCCTGTGCCTCCGGTCAGTCAGTAAACAGAACGATTTGGAGAAATGTTTCATGATTTAGTCCTACCTCATTACAGCAGCATTTGTAAACAGAGCAGATTAAACAAACTCCTAGGACTAGTGCAGACTGGTCAGTGAGTAAACACTCTAGAATCAACATGTAGGGCACACAGCACCGATCTGGGAAGCTTCATAAGATTTTAAACGATTCGTGATACAGTTTGGCATTAGAGTTTATATGAAGAGTTTATACTATCATCAGAAGAGTTTAGAGGTGCTGTGTCCCAATTCGCCTACTGATACTATGCCCTAAAAGTATGTACTCTTTTTGTGAAGAAAAAGTACAGTCTTATAAGTATTTTGAAGAAAAGTAGGCAAGCTTTGGGACATACTACTTAGTCATAGCTGCTTAGTTAAGTGTCACACACTTTTTGTCACAGTTAACATCTTCCACATTTTGTTTAAATTGATTTCCTACTGTATTGGAGAGAAAGCTAGTATCTGCTAGTCGTGGGTCGCTTATGTGTTTGCATAATGATGCATTTAAAAGTTGATGACCAAACTTTTTTCATCAGGTAAGACATTGATTATTTATCACTCAAATCCGTTCATCTACCTGTCTGCTGGTCGTGTATATCCGCCATGTTTGTAGTTTCCTAACACTGGAATCTTCGTCAACCGCACAATATGTCAGAACATTGTTTTTGCTTCAAATGTTGAAATTATAAATTGAGATTAAAAACTGCTCGTGCTGCCATGCATACAGCATATAGCCTAATTTTAAATGAAAAGAGCACAGGTAAAGCCTTAGTTTGTTTATATGAAGAGATTTCTCTTATTTGTGTTGGTTATTTATTTGATTTGGGGTTTGTTTAAAAATTTCTATTTAGTTTTGCTGCTGGACAAATTTCAGTTTCACAAGAAATATGCATCGTTTTGTCCAAGCAATAACAAAAGAACACTTTTTCATTTAAAAATTTAATTTTAAATCTCATTTTGTCAAAGAAAATAAAATATTTAAATCAGTATCATGAATCATATCGCATCATGAGTTTTTATTTTATTTATCGTTTTTATTTCTCTCAACTCTTTCTGCCATTTTGGCCACCATGCATTCTGGGATTGTTTGTTGGCTCAAAGCGTCCTGAGAATTGGGCCTAAGACTATTTGGCCAGTGATGCCTTCAGATGCTGTCTAGTTAGAAATCTCACTAGGTTTTAAACTACTAGGATTTAAAGCTGATTTTTCCTCTTGTACCACAGTGGGAAGGAGCGTATGGAAGAGGTTTGGTGAGAACTGCCCTGTCTCTGTCATTCTCAGGCTCTTGTACGTCCCGTTAACCCTGCATCGCTTCAAAGTGACCTAACCCTCCTCTCTTCTCCTCCGTCTCTTCACGGGGGCTCTCTGTTATCGTTTGGGGGATAATTGTTTATTGAGCATCAAATCATTATATTAGAATGATTTCTGAAGATCATGTGACACTGTAGACTGGAGGAATGATGCTGAAAATACAGCTTTGATGAAAGCAATAAATTAGATTTTACAACACATTCAAATATTAAACAGTTATATTAAACAGTAATAATATTTCATAGATTTACAGTTTTTTTTTAAATCAAATAAATGCAGATTTAAAAAAATCTTACAGACTCCAAATGTATGTACTGTAAATAAAAAGATATGATCTTAGGGAAAAATAAAAGTGTTAAATATGGACACTTGAAAACCCTTTATAATGTTAGTGTTTCTTGGACCACTACCAGTCATAATTCAGCTTTTCATAACCATTTTCCACACTCCATCTGAACTTTTGGGCCATTGAGAGTATTTTCCATTTGTGAAAGACCTGTAATGACTGGTGCATCTCATTGCACCTGAAATGACTTCAGGCTTGCAATGTAAATGAGGGTCATGTGTTCATGTGCCTTGTGCTACATAAGAGTTAAAAGCCCTGTTTTCAGTGGACTGGAGGTTCATGTGATTGACTCTGTGGAGGCTCTCTTCTCTTTGCATGTGTGTGTGGTGTATGATGGTCATATATGAAAAGCTGCATGTTTGTGTGTGGGTTCTGTATAACACACAGCGTGTGGCGCTGTTGATGCACCTCTTCTCACTCGTTTGTGATTAATCGGATGTTTTCTTGCAGTAAATCTGCATGGGCTTTGTTTTGTCCAGAAATGAAGCCCTTCCCACACTTAACACTGTTATTTCCTGTTATTTCCAAGATATGGTGGAGATTTTAATATATGCATTTGATACAATGTTTCTTGTTTTGTTTTTTTAATTGGGGCTGGTGGGCTATTATCAATTGTTTTTTTTTTATTAAGTACTTTTAGATGAAAGTTTAAGATCCTCTTATTTTTTTATTAAATGAAAAAATATTAACGTTTTTGTTCCAAAATGTAGTGCATTCAGATTTAATGCATTCATATCTTATTTTACTATTTCATTATTACATGACAATATAAATTAGAATCAATATAAAAAAAGTGCATTCAGTTCTAATGCATTCAAATGATCTCAAGACAGTGAAATATTATAAATGTTTTTTTATATGTTCTAAGCTTCTTTTTTTAAACTCTTTCTCTGCTGCCCCCTGCAGGAATTGTGGGAATGTGTTCTGTGGCAGCTGTTGCGATCACAAGATCCCGGTGCCAAGCCAGCAGTTGTTTGAGCCCAGTCGTGTGTGTAAGTGGTGTTTCAGCAGCCTGCAGCCTCCCGCTCCGCCTCTGAACATTGAGCTGGACAAACCCATCACCGCCAGCTCCAACTGATCCCAGACAGACAGACGGACGGACCGCTGCTGAGGACACGGCACCAGACCGAGCCTCCCGAAGGGAATCATGTATATATGGAACGAGGTGGGGAGCAGAGGACGCTTAGCATTTTCGATGAAACTTGTCCTGTACCTGCTGCATAAAGGGAAGCTTTTCTCCGACGGCCAGCGGACGGTGTGCAAAAGTAGGATTTCTTCACTCGTCATCTCACAAAGATAGATTATCAGTGATGTTCCTGAGAAAAGGTGCTTCTGGGACGAGAGCGCAAGATCCTAGCTTTGTTTTTGGGTTCTCATCTCTTTCAACAATCTGCTTCGCGGGCTTTTCGTTTTCTTTTTGAGGTGATTCTGGACGCCACAGCATTCATTCTCTCGAACGCATTGGATTTCCCAATTAATTCCAGACTTTTTTCTCAAATAGAAAGCATTCTCCCTATGGTTGATGTTGACTGTGTAGTGACGGGCCGCTAGATGGCGCTCTTGTTTTTTCCTGATCTGCTGAGTGGACGTTGCCTGACGTTTTCACTAGTGCATTTTTTTTTTTTTTGTAACATAAATGAGATAATATATTAGAATGATATACGAATGAGACATATAGCATTTAAGATGAGAAATTGTATAGAATTCTTGAATAGTGGCTCACTAAATTAGTCACCAAATATAAGTTGTGTTGTTGTTTTTCCCCAGTTGTAGCCATTCGGGGTTTTTCTTTTTAATGTATTTCTTCTGTTCCTCCCAGCGACGCTGAACAGGGGATTTGAGATGTTTTCTGTGGAGAGGGATGTTGTATGTGATGTGCTGCAGTAGGGCCCTGGATGCTGTTTTTTTTTTTTTGCTCCCAACACTTATTTATTATCAGCTTTATTTTGTCTGAATCGTATGTTCAATCCTGCAGGATAATCAGTGTTGATGGGTTTGAGCTGCGTTTGCACTGAGGATGAAGCCCCTTCCACACACACACACACACACACACACATCACAATCAAAGTCTCTCTTGTTTCGCTTCCCATTTTATTTTATTTTTAGAAGTTCATTCAGACAATTCCCCCAATCAGGAGTTCACCTGATAATACCTTTACTATTTACTCACACGTCTGTCTTTCTTTTTTTTTTGCTTTATTATTATTTTTTTTTATTTTTTTTTTACTCAAAATTAGGATTTTGGAGACTCCTTAATGGAGTTTGTTTTTGGCATGTTTCATGGTGTTTTTTTGTTTTTTTTTGGAGCTTGACGGATGTGATCGCTTTGAAAAAGAGCGGCATAAATCTTTAAAAAATCGTGTAAATGGCAAGAGGGTGAGTAAATAATGACCATGTTTTCCGGTGAACTATATAACCTTGTCATGGGTGTCTCCAGTGCCGTGATGATGGGCGTTAATTCCTAAAGCTGGTGACATCTGTATGTTTTCAGTGCCGGCGGTGGGACAGCTTTTGCATTAACGCCAATCCATGAATGTGAATTTTTTTGTTCTCCAGAAAGAGTAAATTCCATGGGTTTATATTTTGCACATTGGTAATCATCAGAAATACACTGTCGCAGATTTCTGTAATAATAAAACAAAGTGGAATTCCAATGGAAGCAACTGCTGGACTCATTTCTGCTCAGTAGAAGACGTACAGATGCATGTCTTTAGTGTGAGCTATGGCAAGGATTCCCACATTATGACAGCCTTTTTGAGCTATTTTATCTATATATATATTCAGATTTAATTAACTCCCTCTCAAACTCCAGTTTGTGAAGCTCTGATTTACAAAACACTTTAAATAACATTGCATGTTAAAGCTGAAAAACATGATGGTTATCTGACTCGTGTAAGTAATCTGGCTCCATTGATGTTGTTAATGTAAAAACTTCCTCCAAACCTATAAAGGCTTTTAACGTGAACATTGTCAACAAAATTATTTTAAAATAATAAACCAGTGTTAAATTAAATGTGCACAAAAAAAAAGAAAAACACACCCTAAATATGCAAATGATTTGGGTTATTAAAGTGGTTCTCGGTTTAAAAATGTTCGATAAATGTAGTGCATGAATGTTCGAGAAGTTAAGCATATTGCACCTGATTGACAGACTAGTGTAACCCCTCTCTCACGTTCCTCGCACTCGCTCCGAGTGGGGCTCGAACCCGGGTCTTCGGCATGGGAGGCGGACGCACTAACAAGGAGGCTAAATGGCTACAGCCACTAGTGTTTGTCGCTAGTGCGTCTCTTGAGATCGGGGAGTGAGGTTTACCTGCACAGCACTACTCACTGGCCTCCGTTACACTCACCCCCCTAAACCTCACTCCCATCCGGGTCACGGCACCAATGTAACCCCTCTCTCCCGGGTCCTCTCTGACGCTCCTTGCACTCGCTCCGAGCGGGGCTTGAACCCAGGTCTTCGGCATGGGAGGTGGACGCACTAACAAGGAGGCTAAATGGCTACAGCCACTAGTGTCTGTCGCTAGTGCGTCTCTTGAGATCGGGGAGTAAGGTTTACCCGCACAGCACCACTCGCTGGCCTCTGTTACACTAGCATTACAGTAATCTGCTGGTCTTCAAATCAGAAATAGGCTTGTTTCATTATTAATTATGCAAAACATTTAGTATTTCCATCCGTTTATCACATGATCATGTGCTTTAATTCTGACACATAAAAGAAAGACTTGACACCAGGGGAACTGTGTATGGCTCATACTTTAATAATGTTTAATATAGTTTAATTTCTTTATACAAAAAGAAAGTTTAAATGTAAGCAGCCTTATTAGTTGAAAAACATCGATTATCAATATCAATGTAGAAGTACATGACGGGACGTCCCATAAACCAAGTCAGAATTTAGTCATGCGTTTGCTCACAATTACCCATGAACTCAAAAAGCCTCTAACTGAGCTGCTTCATATTCCACGAGGAACGAGAGAAGAGCTTCTACAAACCCTGAGGGCCACCGGACACTGTTTCACTCACAGCTGAACAGGACGTCCGTTAACAGAGAAGCAGCTGACATTTCCAGACTCGCTGCTGTGTTGACAAAAATACCAGAAGTTCACTTGAACAGCACAAGGACACTTGTAGCGAGAACATGACGTGTCTCTTTAAAAAGATTTACAAGCTCAGACACTGTTAGCATAAAAATATACAGTGTGCAGTAGGTTGGATAATGTCAGTCAAGAAGAGCTTAAAAAAGTGGATATTAGGAGCTGCCGAATTGACTGTTTACCACATTAGCATACAACATACATGGAATAAAACCTTTTCTGTGCTCTACTGTAGGAAACCCATTTCAACTGTCTAAACAAACAGTTTAACAGCATAAAAAATAGACTCAATAGCTTCATCAGTCAAGTTCCGTTTAGCTATAAAAATTTAAATCAGCATATTTACAATGTGCTCATTTAGTTAAAGGAATATTCCGGGTTCAGTATAAATGGACAGCGTTTGTGGTCTGCTGTCCGTTACCACAGGCCTTAATTTCAACTAAACCAAAAATGGGGGTTAACTTGCAATAAGAGAGTTGATAAATGCACATTTTATGCCTCATCAGTGTACATTAAGGTCAGTAGATTGATCATTTTCACACAGGGATATTCACAATAAGCCTGTTTCCATGAAGAAAACGACACAATCTACAGCAGTCCTACCACTAAATGGGTGATTAAGCCACTTTAAAATTAAAAACATTATATATATATACAGTCAACATTAGCCATCGACTTCCAAATGATTTATTTATTTGGCTACCATCAATTGTTTTGTTAACCAGGGTAAATTTTTGGCGAATCTATCCAAGAAACCAAAGGTAAATAGGGTAAAACTTTTAACAGGTATCAACATACATTTACCAATCTATGAATCAGTAAACTGTGAAAACTCTTTTGGAATACAGGTTTTCTAAAATGTTGTGAATGAGGTATTAAATAAATATGCATTCATTTGCAAAACAGAAATCTGAACATCAGATAATTGGCAGGGTCGTATTTTTTGTTTGATTTTGTTGAAATTTAATTGATGTTTTCACAGACAGGATTTTGGATTTTTTCCTTTTTATTACTCAAGTTTTATCAATCAGGTTTTAGAAATAAAATGTTATAAATAATAAGAATTATATATGAACAAACCCCTCTAAAAACCTTCCAGGATATAGACAGGAATGAAACTGGAAAAAAAAACTAATTTGAGAAAATGGGTAGTGTATTATGTTTTAATTATGTTTAATTTAAATCTACTGATGCTAATAGATATAGAAAATAGAAAAGTGCAAAAAAAAGATTGTAAAAAGTGGGGGACAAGTCAAAATAATTCATCATTAAATGCCACAAAAATGCTGTTGCTAGAGCTTATAGTCCTGAACCAGGAATATTCCATCAAAGTCTTTCCCCTTAAAAACTGCAGTGGTTTTTCTTCATGAACGCTTGGAGCATGGACAGGGTTTACAACATCAGCACAACGTCCCAGACTCTGGGGCTGCGAGTGAATAACATGGCTTTGTTCACGGTTACAGGCATGAGATGATATAGTTCCGAGTTTTACGAAGCGCCTGTTAAAAGGACATGTCCATCCACGCGGGAGGTGGACGATGGCTCTTACGTCATCCCTCCGGGACGCTCTCAGACTGAAGACTGGTCCCAAACCTACACCACCACCAGGATAAAGAGGTCACTTCAACACTTCAACAGGCTGCCTGCCCTGTCTGACGCAGATCAGCTCAGAAACATCATTACTGCTGCATTACTGCTGCTGAGCATCCTGTTTGAGGCCATAACTAGAAGGAATTTAACTACAAAGTAACGGATGTTCATGCATTTGAGCATGCATGAACATCGTCAAACCTGATCCCTAAGAGGATACACAGTTTACGTGGCAGTGTCTCATGCGTACCTTGTTGACGGGGGTCAGCTGGGTGCGAACAGAGCTAGTGTGATGGCGTGAACGCTCCCGGTCTCTCTCGCTGCCGCTGCTCTCGAAGCGCCCGGGCGATCTCTCCCTGCGGCTGTCTAGCACAGCCCGACCGGGCGACTTCTCGCGCTCCAGAGGCCGGGCTGGAGATTTGTCCCTCCTGAACTCCGTGCGGCCCTCGCGGTAGCGGTGAGGGGTGCTGGGCTCGCGGTGCAGAGGCCCCTCCTGGGCCCCGGGGCCCGAGGCCAGGCGCTTGGAGATGTGCTCGTTGTAGGTGGGCGGCCCGCGCTTGTTTGGGCTGCTGTGAAGATTTGGGTAAATGCATGATGCTTTGACTGCACACAAGATTTATACGGTTTGTGAACATGAAATATCGATAAAGCAGTAAGTTTAGACACCTGAGCTGATTGCATGAATTCAGCAATAAATGTGCCATTTAAACTTGCATCGTTAGATATAAACTTACAAATTCTGAGAAAAATCTGAATTGTCTGATAAAAAAAGTTGCCTTTAACTTAGTGTATTTTTATTCTGTGTGATAAAAAATAAGCTAATATAGATAGCAAACATTGAATAGTTATATGTACTATTTACTGGGATTAGAAACGAGACTTGCTGCAGAATATATCTAACAGAAAATTGTTGCAACTGTTCCAGACTGAATGTTACTTTTAAAAGCTGGATACCAGCTAACAACATTATTATTGTGTTCCCATCATTTTTAATCTAAAAGAACAACAATTTAACAGTAAACTTTCAGATTTACATCACTTCCTGTTGACTGAATCTTTTCATTGCCTAAAGTTCACACACACACACACACACACACACACAGTATATATATATATAAAGATAATTTTTTTTATCTCTTTGCAGTTAACTGAAAATAAATTTAAGTTGAAGTAAAATTACTGAAACTAAAACTAATAAGGAAATAGCAAATTTATTAAAACTTAAACTAAATTTATACAAATTAATGAATACTATAATATATAGATAATGCAAAAATAACAGCCCACAACTGACTGTATTGACCATTATAGATTATGTACCTAAAATGTGTTTCCGGTTCTGTATTTTTTAATCCCTGATTATTTATAATAATCACAACATATAATTCTTCCATTAAATAATATAGTTCATTAGAATGCTATTTTAATGGATTATAGTTGTCAAGTAGTTTAGTAATTTGCTGCATTAAAATAGAATGTGTGGCAACAGGTTAAATCAGCAAATATATCTCATCTGATTTTCAAACGTTCACGCTCAATGTAACGCCAGAATATCACTCTAATAAATCGTCATAACCCACACCTCCTGCTCGAACCGGTCCTCTGCAGTTCCCCAGACTCCCGCACCAGGCTGCCCTTACAGCAGATGACCCGCAGTTTGTTCTGATAGGACGAGGCCAGATAGATGGCACCAGACGATATGGCCGGACCCAGATAACGCGGGTTAGGAATGTCCAGGTGAACGAGACTCGGAGGCCTGTTTTAAAGAGGATTTACAGTCACTCTCAAGTTCTAATGTTATTTTTGCTGTCTTATGTGCATGCATGTTGCTAAACATCTTACCCAAGAGCTGCATGGCCCTGAATCTCAATAACATCCAGAGAGTTGAAGTAGGTCACAAACAGATACGGCTCTCTGAATGCTGGAAACAGACAGATGACTCGGTTAGTGATCCTGAAGATCCTCATCACTCTGTTTTACACATTTCGGTTTGTAACAAAAGGAAAACTGGCTACCGAATGTCAGAGGGAGACGACTCCATTTGAAATCATCAGGACGACTTCTTCGGCCGTAAGCGTCCACAAACACACCGATCTCTGTTATCAGAAACCAGACATTTAAAGAAAACCAACGCAGAAACTGCTTGTGATCATTAAAATGTTACTAAACCATTCAAATTAATTAAAAAAAAATCTTATTTGGGAATTTGGGAAAAATTCCACTTTAAAAAATGTCAAATTCAGAAACTGAGAAAAAAAAAAGAAAAAAAAATGTATATAGGGCCCTAAAATTTTTATAAATTGCTGTTAAATTGTATAAGTTTCATTCATTAATTAGACATGCTTTTTGATAAATAAAATTAACAATTTGAACAGAATCCCGAATACAGAAAATAAACATGGACAAAAATTATTTTGGAAAAACAGTAACAATGCACAACAGTAATAACTGTAACGTTAGTGACAATGAATTCTGAAAAATGTTTTATAGTACAGCATGCTGCATTGTCATCACATGTAATATTTAATTCAGCAGCTGATGGCATCCAGTGGAGAGAAATGCAGTATAACAAGTTTTATAAATAGGGGTTTATAACTGAATTATAAACAATAATTTCAGAATTAAAATCTTGTAAATTTTGGAAAATCATAAAGGGGTCATATGATGTTGCTAAAAAGAGCATTATTTTGTGAATTTAGTGTAATGCAATGTGTTTATGCAATTTAAGGTTAAAAAAAATCACATTATTTTCCACATAATGTACATTATTGTTTTTTCCTCTATGCCTTGCCTTTCTGAAATGACTTCGCAGAGCACTTATGGTCGAATATATCAAACGTCTAAAATGATAAAAGCTGTCGTGCTATTTTGTGTTTATTTTATTATTAAAGTTTTATCTTTCTGAAAATTCCTGTCATTTGCACATAAACTGATCACCATTTATAAGCTACTACTAAATATTGTAGAAACTTAATTTTTTCAATAAAGTTGCTTTGCAATGATTTGTATCGTAAAAAGCGCTATACAAATAAACTTGAATTTAATTGAATTGAATTATTAGAATGTTTGCCAGTTCCCGGCTCCTTTTTCCTGTGACTATGAACTCTGTTACATTGATGCTGAAACCTAAGAAAAATGCGTCAGGAACCGTGAACATTCAAACTGCATACTACATACTTTTTAATTGTACATTACAGAAAAAAAACACTGTGTTAGGAACAACATGACGGTGAGTACATAATGATTTTGTTAGGATTGTTGCTCATGCAACTAATCTTCTCATGAAACAGGAGCTTGCTGTAGTTTAAATGGTGTGATGGGTGTCTAACCGTGGAAGCAGAGCAGATATTCTTCCTTCTGTGGAGTGCTGGACACCTGGACGATGGAGATGGGGAAACTGTGGGAGGATCCAGTGAACACAGCCGATGCCAGCGACACGTCATTCTTGTCCAGGAACTCTGCCAAAAACAGCCCATCATACAAAACGCTGATTACATTATGCACAATTATAAATTATAAAGGCCTGATCATGTTCTCACAAATGCCCTGCCACCCGGTCCGACCTGAAATACGCAAATGTGACTGCAATGACTAGCTGAATCCTTTTCAATTACAGATCAATCACGGGAGATATCAGACGTCATTGATATATATACGTACCGTCCAGAACACACTGCTTCATCTCAATCTCGTAGAATTTATTGGTACCAATGATGATGCTGTAGCTGGTGAAGTGGATACAGCTGCACGGCTCAAGCGTTTCAATCTCCTGAGAGATAAAGAGACGGATCATTAGGGATGTGTTCATGTGAGCCATCTCTGGAGGAGTCATTAAAGTCAGACCACAAGGCAACAGCACGTCAAACACCACAGCTGTTTGCAAAGGAATTAAGTTGCTACATTTTTTGTGACATATGAATTAGTTTGCTTCAAGACCCAGAACCTCAAATGTCACTTACCTTCCGTATACAGAATTTGTTCAGATTGTCGTTGTATCGTAGAATTGTGACTTTGTTGGGCATTGCAGCACAAATGCATGGACCATTTTCTATCTAAAGCAAGAATAGACACGAAACCATGTAAGGTACAAATTTGTTGCATTGCACATCACAACAAGGCATGATGCAATACAGTGCAGTAAAAATACACAGAGAGGAAGTTGCAATGCTGTGAAACACATGGTGACTGAAGCCTCACCCTGCCTGCGGCGAACAGATGACAGCCCTTGACGGTCTCAAAAATATATGGCACAATCTCAGGTAGCGTGGGGAGGTGAGACTGGGACAGAGACTGTTTCACTTTCTTAATCTCCACCAGACACAGTGCCCGCTCATCCCCTGCAACACATCATCATAATCGACTTATTTTAAATGCATCCTTTGTCAAACAGTACTGTGGTTTTTTTTTATGGTACAGTGGTGGTATCATGTAATAAGGTAATTTGGAGGGTGAGTCGTTCAAGTCACAACATCTAATTACTGGGGTGCCTCAGGGCTCAGTTCTTGGACCACTTCTCTTTTCTGTCTACATGGCATCACTAGATTATGTCGTCCAGAAACATGGCTTTTTATATCACTGCTATGCTGATGACTCTCAACTCTACCTCTCACTCCATCCTGATTATCCGACGAAAGCTGCTCTCATTTCAGCATGTCTAACAGATATTTGTTTCTGTAGGAAGGACCATCAACTTCAACTCAACCTTGCCAAGACAGAACTGTTTGAGGTTTCATCACTTCATCACAATTTCTCCATCCAGCTAGGCCCATCAACCATAACTCCTTAAAAAACAGCCAGAAACCTTAGACTTGTGATCTGTTTGCCTACAAAACGACTACTATAGTAGCGCTACACCCTTAAATTCATTACTTCAGAATTATGTGCCTCCAGAAGCTTGTGTTCTGCAATTGAACAGTACAATACAGTGCATCCCAAAGAGGCACAAAATCACGTTCACTGACTTTTATCTTAACTGTTCCCTGCTGGTGGAATCATGTCCAACTCAATTAGTCTTTAGCCAATAGCCATCATCAATAAATGACACATCTCTTCACTTGATCCTCCAATACTTGCACTCTCTATTCAATTTATATTCTATCTACTTGTTTTATTTTCATTCAACGTAAGCTGCTTTCACATCGAGCGCGAAACGCCTTGTGCTAATTCATGCCTGCACACTAGGTGATGCCGACTAGCAATGCATTTTTTCCTCATGTGGATAAATGTAAGATAAATAACTTTTGGTTGTTCATTAGAAACACAAACTATCCACAATGCATATTTCTATTAGATCTAGTTTTTTTATGTATTTAAAAGAATTACCCTCTAACACTAGCATTCTCTATTCTTTTTCTATTCTACATAAAATAAAATAAAAATTTGCTACGTGTTCTGCGATAAACAAACCAGGACTTGTCACAGCACTAATGTTGTTGCTCTTTTGTTGGTTGGATAACAGTGTCTGCTAGCCTAAATTACTAAATGTAAATATAATACCATGGTATTTTAACATAATAATTAGCATACTAATGTATCAAAGTATTTACACAGTTCTTTGTGTTGCAAGCACCATGCTCTACTGTTTGAGCTGTAGGAGTACTTTAAATAAAATAAAATAGCATTATCATGGCACTTAGTACACAAATGCTAGATATTATCATGTTCGAAAAAAAAGAAAAAAAAACGGTCATTCAGTTTTGGTTTCCGAAACCGACAGTAAAGGGTCATGATTTATGCTCACCCACGATCATCAGCAGCTTTTCGTGCTCCTTGATGATGTAAATCTGAAACACGGATCCCAGACCCGGGATGTGAGTGAGGGAGTTCTTAATCACATTCAGGGCATACAGACCTTCCTCAGAGCCCACCAATACAATCTGATGACAAAAATAAAATGATGGTATATCAGACTACAACAAATATAGACTGAATATAATGAAATAAATCTTGTAAAACATAGCGATTGTGTATGACACAGGTACCTGATCAGTCAGTGGGAGGGTGCAGTTGATATCCAGGCGATCATCTCCTTCTAGTTTGAGTAAGGAGTTACCCAACAATTTCTGAACAGAACCAAAAACACCATCATGAGGATGTGTAAAAAAATATATTTAAAAAGTGCATTTTTCATTTTATGCACTTTGCACATAGATTCGGTGAAAACTCACCTTTTTGAGATCAATATGGTCACCTATGAGATTCGTGTTGATCCGATGAGAACGTGTTTTTTTTTGTTTTTTGTTTTTGTGATAAGTGACAGTTTTGGACATACAAGGTAATAAAAATAATAAAATAAAATAAACGTGTCTCGTGCGTGAACATGACAACAGCATAACTTCCCTGTGGACTGCATCTCATTCCGGTGAGCTGAGGAGACGAGGACTCTGGAGACCGTGAGCAGGGATGCAAACTTGTCCGTTTTTAAAATACTTGTGTTTTTAAAAAATGTGTTTTGCAGTGTTGAGTATTGTAGCCAATCACAGGCATCTCTGTGTAACGCAACGGCCAATCAGGGGTGTTTACTGTAGGTTAGTCAGAATCTGCTCTAAACTCATTTGTTTTAGTTTACAGAGTTCTACATGCTCGCACATCTTCCTATTATAATGATAAATAAAGTAAATAAGAGGCTGATTGTGTATATAGTTGATTATACCAGGAGTATTTGCATGAGTAATCTCGGTCAGTTGCACCATAAGGCAAGTGCACTTTGCTTGGTTTCTCTACATAATCCATTCATGATTTGAAGTAAAGTGTTGCTTGTCTAAGAGAACCAAATGTGCACATTTAGTGTTTTTCAGGAATGACAACATGATTGTAAAAAAAATGACGAGAGACACTAAATTGTTCTACAAGCTTTGATTGACAGTGATGACATCTGACAAAACATCTGGAAGGCCGATGTCAAAATAACTTTTAAAACAAAGTATTTTTTTTTTTTATTAAATCAAAAAAAAAAAAAAATCAAAGTATTTAGTGCATTATTATTTAATTGTATATGCTATACTTCAGCATAGTAAAAAAAAAAAAAAAAAAAAGTTAAAATAGTCATTATATAATAACTCGGAGTGGAAATGGCAACTGAGCTAATGAGTGATCCTCTGCTGGTTATAATAATAATTAAGTAATTTTCATCTTTAGTCTTTGTTTTCCACCAGGATTTTTTCATATCATCTTCATTAAAGAAAAGTGTATCTTTAAAGTGAATTTACTGCACATCTGTAGAGTTAAAAGATAATAAATGATTTAAATATCATAAGCATTTATTTGATTTTTTTTTTTTTGGGGTGGGGGTTGCACGTCTTTGTTAACTTTTTCACCCATGGTGAGTTTGCATCCCTGTTATCAGTATGTTTCCCTGCATCCAGCTGTACTGGTAAGAAGAGACAAACCTACAGTTTCTGCCTTGCATGTCACTGCACTGACTCTTTAAATGTCACTATGAACGGCCTGTGGGTGTTTCTGGTTCCTCTCACTCACAGCGTCTGCTTCGGCTTTCTCTCTCGCCCCACGACTGCTGGCCACAATGGCTTCCAGCACGGCCACCCAGCGCTGTTTCTCAGAAAACCCTGAGGTCATGAGGTACAGAGTCTGACCGGGCCAGCATGTCGACTGCGGAGACGACTCCAACTTCACCACATACGGCACATCTGAACACATACAGTTACGTTAGAAGACAGAAAAACATGTTACTGTACATTTGAACATGGGCTACTTTCTGAATTTACAATCAGCACACCAAAAAAGTTAGTAAGGACATGCATAGTACAGTGCAATTTCACAGGTAACACATCACCTGTCTTGGTCGTGTTGGGCAGCTCAGAAGCACCGACTGCAGAATGAACAGTCACGTCTCCATCAGAGAGACACAACTCAAACTCATCCAGCGGCTTCACCGACTCTAGAGGACAGATTATACATCAGTCACATCAAGGGACATCATTCCACACCTGTCATTCCATCTCTGCTGGAAAATAGATAAAACTAATAGATATTACTAGTTTAACGTGGTTTCTAGCTTGTCCATTTTGGTCATTTACAGCCATTCGCAGCAAAAAAAAAAAAAAGAGAAAAACTAAAGTGTAGGGCCCTATTTATGTCCTCATTTAGTGAGACGGCAGACGCTGAAAACATCACAAGCGTCATGCGCTTCAGTATGAAAAATCACACGTCTATGCCTTTTTAGAGACTCGCAGAGGATTCATGTTCAGGATTCAGAAGTCTTTTTGTGCTTTCATTCACAGATCGACATCGCCATTTGATTTATCGTATTTTCCGGACTATAAGTCGCACTTTTTTTCATAGTTTGGCTGGTCCTGCGACTTATAGTCAGGTGCGACTTATTTAACAAAATTAATTTGACATGAACTAGAGAACTGAACCAATAGAAAACATTACCATCTACAGCCGCCAGAGGGCGCTCTATGCTGCTAAGTGCTCCTGTAGTCTACACTGAAGACATTGAGCGCCCTCTCGTGGCTGTAGACGGTAATGTTTTCTCTTGGTTCTAAATAAATGCGACTTATAGTCAAGTGCGACTTATATATGTTTTTTTTCCTCATCATGACGTATTTTTGGACTGATGCGACTTATACTCAGGTGCGACTTATAGTCCGAAAAATACTGACCTTCTTTTGAGTCATTCATTCCAAATTTGTCGAATTCTGACATTCTATGTTATAAATTAAATTCCATTTTTACGACTGCATTCCATGATACCATCCATGTTTTCCAAAAACTGTAGAGCCCTACCTAAATTGGTGTCTCTCGGTACACAGAATAGAGTAGAATAGAATATTAAATTCAAGAAATAAATAAAATAATAGCAATATGCAAGTACATAAATTAGAAAAAAGGTTTGAATAAGTGGAAGTCCGATAAATAAAAACAAGCAAAGTGTGGTTGGGTCACTTGTGACAGTGCCATCAACCCAGTTTTTGATGGACAGTCTGGTTTGGATCGATGGTTTTAAATGGGTTTTTATCAACTGCTTTGGTTGGGAGACCACCAGACCTCCTTAAGTTGGTTTAAGATGTCTAGATTGTTGATCAGGAGGAACTACCAACTTAATTTGGTAAAGTTGGTAACCACCCGGATTCAGCAAAAACAAGTTACAGCAATCCATTAACTGGCTTGAGCAGGTTAAACCAATAAGATTCAAGATTTTCCAACAGAGATGAACACATGCTGTGTGCAAACAGAACTGGTGAACATTGGGGAAAGTATAAACATTCACAGACCGTCTCTTGGCTCCGTCTCATACGTGATGACTTTATATCCATCCAGCACCACGTACTTCCTCTCCCAGCCCTGGCCACGCTTCCCATTTCTGCAGGAGGACAACCACAATTGCATGTCCATTTAGTGTTTGCTTCTCTCCTGAAGGTGATTATGATCTTGGTACACGGCTCACCTGGGCTGCTTCAGCCATCCCTCCAGCCTCATGTGTCCTCCGACATCCTTCAGGCCGGACGTGCTTCCCTTTTCCCGACACAGAGCCTCGGACAGATGCAGTGCGTATTCGGTGGGAACGCCGCAGGTGGCTGGAAGGTATGGGGAGCATTTCGGATGGCACAAAGCGTGACATTCTAAAGCAGGAGAGAGAGGATGGTTAAACCAACACAGAAAGAGGATCAACAGCTTCAGCTTTAACCCAGGTTGACCTGATCGGGTCAGCGATCTATTAAAAAACACCAGCGGGCCCTTTTCACATTTCTGTGTTTTACTGAAGCACAAATCATTATAGTATCTTCTACAGTGGTGAATGGACAATACAACAAAGCATTTTTTGCACTCCCATTGGCTCAAATGAAAAAAAAAAAAAACTCAATATGACTTTCCAAAAGAGGATAAAATATACTGTTTAAATTACAAATAAAATATAGTATATATTTATATTTATATTTTAAAGGCCATGTGTTTTCAGAAGAAATGACACCTTGCAAAAAAAATAAAAAATATTACAGAGCACCACACATGACATGCACGAAAAAATAAAGAAATTGTGTGCACGATTTACTAATTCGTTCTCTCAATGTACTAAAACGTGCACACGATTAATATTGCATTCCCTCAATTCCTTTTATTTTTTCCTGCATTTCATGTAAAATATACATGTAAAATATAGATGTAAAAACTACTTATTTTAGCTTCAGGGTTAACAAGCATAATTAAGCACGAAAGAGACTAAAGGAGTCATTTTTTTACAAAAATTAAGCCAACCAAAAACTTTCAACCTGTAATTGTGACTTCAGCTACTTCCACTGCATTTCCAGCTAGTTTAACCCATAAAAACATTGTTTTGTTTGTACAAATAATATATTTAGGCTGATTCAGTGATGTTAAATACTATTTTTGACTTAATTTAGATGTTACCATTTTTTCAGTGTTTTTTCCACCCAGTATTTGTACAATGAAGTGAATAGTATCGCTATCGTAATCTATATGGGAAAAGTATTATCGGCACATCCTGACTTTTAAGTATATCTATAGTTTATCTGGAAAGAGTTTACATGAGATCCGTACCGATGCACGTCGCGGCTTGTCGTCCGAAATGGACAGTGTCCAGACAGACGGTGCAGCGGGCCGCTCTCATGTTGAGTCCCTGTGTGAAGCGGTGAGGAGTGTTGTGATGAATCCTGTCCTTCACACGTCTGGTGTACTCTACAGGATCAAACAGACAGACACACTCTCTTAAAAACAGTTTTGTGCATCTTACACCCGTCTAAATATCTTATGCAAACAGGCCAAAGCAAGCTGAAAATGTCCTCTCCTGAGAACATTTCTCCACCAGAGGGTGAAACCAGCTCACTGCACTGTCCAAGCGGTCATTGGTGGCTTGGGCACGAGCATGCAAGGATTTCGGAGTTCTGGCATTCTGCATGGCATACAGCAGGAGTATGGCCATATATTCGAGATAAGCTCAGTGTCCGGACAGATCTGCGTGCAGGAGCTTTAGAGATCCACAATCATTCCCTGATGTCCTGAGTGGAAGTCTGCAGCCATCAACCATGATGACCTGATACAGCTCATGTTCATTCAATATAGTGAGTGTACGATGGCCAAAAGACTTGAATGACATGTTTGGATTTGGCCAGAGAGCTTATCTCCGCAGGGATAAAAAAAAAAGATCATATCAAGAAAAAAAAAAAGATATTGGGAGACGCCTGCTTCATTCTCAGAAAACGGTGCCATTTGTGTTGCCATGACTGAACACTGTCACATTTAAAACACATATGTTTGTAATATATACAGTACAGACCAAAGGTTTGGAAACATTACTATTTTTAATGTTTTTGATAGAAGTTTCTTCTGCTCATCAAGCCTGCATTTATTTGATCAAAAATACAGAAAAAAATGTAATTATTGTGATATATTATTACAATTCAAAATAATTGTTTTTACATTTATTATACTTTAAATGATCATTTATTTCTGTGATGCAAAGCTGAATTTTTAGGATCATTATCACATGATCCTTTAGAAATCATTCTAATATGATGATTCATTATCAAAGTTGGAAACAGTTCTGCTGCTTCATATTTTTTCAGAACATGTGATACTTTTTTAGGATACTTTGATGAATAAAAAAAAGAAGCAGCTATGTTTTTAAAATATAAATATTTTGTAATAACAATATACTCTACTGGGCAGTAATTTGGGGTCAGTAATTTTTTTTCTTTCTTTTTTTTAAAATAAAATCAATACTGTGTTAAATTGATTAAAAAGTGATAGTAAATAAAAAATATATTATTAGAATATATATTATTAGAATTTTTATTTTTATTTTGAATAAATGCAGTTCTTTTGAACCTTTTATTGATCAAATATATTAGACAGCAGAACTGTTTCCATCACTCATAATAAATCAGAATATTAGAATGATTTCTAAATGATCATGTGATCGACTGATGTTACATGTGACACTGAAGGCTGGAGGAATGATGCTGAAAATTCAGCTTTGCATCACAGGAATAAATTATTTTTTTAAGTATATTCAATTAGAAAACTATTATTTTAAGTTGTAATAATATTTCACAATATTACTGTTTTTTCTGTATTCTTGATCAAATAAATGCAGGCTTGATGAGCAGAAGAAACTTCTTTCAAAAACATAAAAAAATAGTTATGTCCAAACTTTTGGTCTGTACTGTATATATATAATAATGCAAAAGGTGTATCTTACTTTCTCTGAAACTCTGTTAAACCTTTCTGACATCATATTCGAGAAAATGATATGAGAACAGAAGTTTGTGTTTCAGTTTTATCTGTATCTCATGAGTTTTAGGTATATATCAGCCTCACCTTGAAGGCTCATCAGTAACCTTTAGAAATGAAAGCGTAAATAATTAAATAAAAGATATTTCAATCACAAATGGCACGGTTTCTTGAGAGTGGGCCGCCTGAGCCTGTTATGTAAGAACTTACTTTCAGAAGTGACTCTCCTTATTTCTGTGGAACGACAACAGAGAGGACAGTGAGTGTGGACAGACACGAGCCGAAACATTTCTGGAGTCCTTCAGAGGACACAGTCTCCTCATCTCATATTGAAACAGCATCACATCAGCATTTTCTTACAAGCTTCTGATTTAATCTCTCTTTTCATAGCATGAGATGAAATGGCAAGAAGGACCAAGAGAACACAATTGCTGTTCTGCTTATGTTTTGAATATTAAAAAGGTCTCTGTTCTCACCTTCGGGATTGGCAGCGTCCTTCCTGCGGCCGGAGCTGGACGACATCAGGCCGCTGCTGGGCTGGTGCTCGGGGGATTTGGTGGATTTGGTGGACATCATGAGCTGCTGACGAGCCAAACCTGGAGTGGCTGGAGTACCGCTGTGCTCCAGGGCTTTATTAAACTGAACTGTTGAGCGGAGAGAATACAGTGAGACGACTGAGAAACCAGCACGTCTGAGAATGTTACCCACGGTTTGTGGCATTTCAATAATGCTTTATATTACACTACCATTCCAACGTCTCTTTTGTTCACCAAGGCTGCATTTATTTGATCAAAAATACAGTAAAAATAGTTAAATATTATTACAAATTAAAATAGCTATTTTCTATTTGAATATATTTTCAAATGTAATTTATCTCTGCGATCAAAAGCTGAATTTTCTAGCATCATTACTCCAGTTTTCAGTGTCACATGATCTTCAGAAATCATTCTAATTATTTGAAATATAAATACTTTGTAACATTATAAATGTCTTAACTGTCATTTTTTTTTTATCAATTTAATGCATCCTTAATGCAATAAAAAGGGTTGGATTCTTTAAAAAAGTATCTTTATCTTTTTAAAAAATATAAAATTTTTGTGGAAACAATTATCATTTTTTTTCTAATTCTTTGATGAATGTTATATATAAAAAACAGCATTTGTTTGCAAAATAATTTGTTTGTAATACATTTATATATATATATATATATACTTTCACTTTTGATCCACTTAATGCATCCTTGCTGAATAAAACTATTCATTTTAATATTTTAAGAATTAATAATATTATAAAAAATCTTCAATATTTTCAAACAGTACAGTATATTACAATAATTGCAGATATGTTGTAATTTATAACCTATAAAAACAGAATTATAATGTAATTTATAGTCTGTATTTATCATTCATTCTAGTCACAATTCAAGCAGAGTCCTCTAAACTCTTAAAATATTTTAAATGCAATTTCTAAACCACACGACTTACTTTCTTCTGAGGAAAGCAAAAGGACAGTTTTCTGTGAATGTTTTTTTTTTCATGTTGCTTTTGCGTGATTGTATGAGCCAGCGTCTCACCCTCTCTGAGCTCCAGCCGTGTTTTCTGCAGGGCTTCCTCCAGCTCCGAGCAGCGAGCACGTTCCTTCTCCAGCGCCACCTTCAGGTCACTGTACTGCAGGGGGACAGGGGTCACGGCGGGCACAGCGGGCACCTGCGTCTGTCCCTGCGCCGCCAGCGCTGCCAGCAGATCCTCTCGCCGCCGGCCGCCGAACAGCCCCTGCACCCCAAACACGAGACCTAGTGAATGGCCCAGGCTCACACCTAACAGACACACTAGGACTCTATCCTGCCTTTCCATCCCTACACATCCAGTCACATCAGCTGTCCCCTTCTACAGCTCACTTACTCAGGGCGTCTGCATATAAGGATATATAAGAGATTTCTGACGGATGACGCGGTTAGTATGCGGTTATTCGCGAGTGTGGCACCTAATACGCAGCTCAGCAAGCAGTTAGTCAGATTAGTTAAGGAAGTGAATTTACAGCGGATGACTCTGACCTTTTTCTTCTTAGAGGGGTGCTCTACCTTGGCCTGCAGGAAGTCTATGAGCTTGGTCTGCTGGGTGATGGTCCCCTCCATCTGGACCTTTTCGTGAGAGTACGCCGCCTGCAGAGGGAGCCACACTGCTATTAGAACACACCTCTGGGTTTGGAAAGGATCTCTAGCAATCTTTTCACTGCATACTATACAGTAGCACTTTATTTTACAGTCCTCTTCCTCATGTACATACTAGGTACTTATTATAGTAATTACAATGTAATAACTAGGTACTAACCCTGAACCTACCCCTAAACCTAACCTTACCCCATGTAGTTACCTTTTATTACCACAACTTTCTTAGATAAGTACACTGTATGTACACTATAAGTAAATGTAAGTACATGTACTGTAGAATAAAGTGCAACTCTCTGTTTTTAAACAGTATGCAGTATGTAGAATGCAACAATTTTAAACTGTAAAATAAGGTTTATAATTTTGCATTATTTAATCCAATTTTCAAGTGTGAAAGTGTTCTAACTTTTGAAAGCTAATATAAAATTAAATTAAATAAATTAAACAATAATGTTATTATTATAAACATTATAAAAATTATATGAAAATTCTATAGTTATTCCAAAAATTCAATTCTTAAATTACTAGTATTATTCATATCGATTAAGTCAGCTTAGATTAGTACAATTTAAGCACAAATGATCTGTTTAGCACAAATTTTGTACAAATAAGCTGCTTAGATCACTGATATGGCTTCTTAATATTAGAATAGTACACTAACAACAGATTTATCATTAACTAAAATTAAAATCCTTAAAAGTCTTAATTAATCTTAAATCAAAAATAAAAAAAAATATTTCAGTCTGAGTATTTCAGTACTATTATTATTAATATACATTTTGAAATACACCGTCGATATAGCAGAATTTGTTTTAGAATGCAATTATTAGAGGATCAAGTTTTTTTCATAATAAATAAAAAACAAAAGTAGATTACACCAGTACTAGAGGGTCGATATTTAATTATAACAAGAAAACAAGTAGATAAAATAGAATCAAAATAGAGAGTGCAAGTGTTAAAGGGGCAAATTCTGTTTATACTTAATTATTGCTTATACTTAATTAAAACTATTTATTTTATTATTTGAAATAAAACGAATGTGAACTGAATCAAATATGTCAGCTAGGTGCCAATGCGACATTCATTTAGTTTACGCTGAAGTGCTAAAATAACAAACTAAAACTGAATGAAGTAAAATAATAGAAAAACTATATAGTCATTAAATACAATACATAAAATTTACAAAAACACAAATGACAAAAACGTAATTTTAAAATATTTTTATTTCATTTTTATATTTAAAAAAAATATTAAATATTAATAAAAGCTATAATAGTGTGTTGGTAGTACTAAAATATTGTATTTTATATTGTAACATATTGTATACAGTGCAGCAAATAGAGTTATTTTTAAAAATAGTATGCAGTGGGCGTTATACTGCATTATGTCTGTTTAGTCCAGTAAATAGATAAGTTATAATCTCTCAAATAAAGGTTTTTAACAATGCAAAAATATATTTTGTAAGTCCAATCAAATATTGAACATTAAGAGGACAGAATTCACTTCATGTTTAATTCATCACTTGAAACGATCAAACAGAGCACCCTGCACCAGAGGAACTATTGTGGTTACTCATTTGGGGACAGTAAAATGTGCATACTTTACACAGGACACATGCAGCATGCCTAGTATGAGTAATAATGTTAATATTTGCATGCATGCGTGCACCTGTATGTTTTCCAGCTGGTACTCCAGGTCCGTCCGCTCGGTCTTCAGAAGGTCCGTCTGATCCAGCGCGTCCTGAAGTCCTTGAGTCAGTCTGAAGATGTGGCTCTTCTGCATGTCCAGCTGCTGCTGCAGTTTGGCTTGCTGAGAGAAAAAGATGGTGTCATATAACACCGGTTATGATAAAGATGCACGATTACACAGCTCTCAAAACTCAAAAAGAGTACATCAAAATCTTACTTGAGTAAAACAGCGATAAATCACTCCATTGCAAGTACAACTTGAGAAAAGGTCTAAGAGTATCTGATTTTAACAGTACTTAAGTATTTTACTTGCTCAGAGATGAACTAGTCCTAAAATCCAAATAAAACGAACACCTCAGTATTGCAATGAATCAAGGTTAACACAACGGCCTCTTAAATGTCTCCAAACAATCAAGTCTCACTTAAGCTCAAGTTCTCAAAAAAAGGCACAAGTCAACCAGTATCCTTCCAAAAGGTCTCTCTATAAACCATAGATAAACTAATGTTCAGTAAAAACTACGAAGCAGTCAAAAAGACACTTAAAAGGAATTGTTCACCCAAAAATGAGAATTTGCTATTACTGTACTCACCCTCAGGCCATCCAAGATGTAGATGATTTTATTCTTCAGTAGAACAGTTACGAAGATTTTTAGTTAAAACTGTGGTCCTTGGTGATTTATAACATGCAAGTCAATGGCTACCATCAGTTTGAGAGTCAAAACAGTACATACAGGCTTCACAAAATGCATACCCATGGCTCCTGATGATATATTGAGGTCTTATGAAGCGAAACAATCAGTCTGTGCAAGAAACTGAATATTATTACCAGTAATCAGGCAAATACCACGTGTATTAACGTTGTTTTCCTTGATTTGCTTTTTTTAATTCTCAAAAATGTGCAGCCGCTGACTTGCATTATGCATCAGGTTTCAGCTAAAAATCTTCTTTACTCTTCTACTCAAGAAAAAAAAAAGTCACCTACATCTTGGATGGCCTGAGGGTGAGTATATTAACAGCAAATATTATTTTTTGTTTCCTTTATGTATATTTACAACACTGCTAAAACGCAGTAATTTCAGTTCAAATATTTCATTTATTTGGCAAGTATGTACCGTTTTTTTTCGGACTATAAGTCGCACCTGAGTATAAGTTGCATCAGTCCAAAAATACGTCTTGATGAGGAAAAAAAACATTGCACTGGACTATAAGTCGCATTTATTTAGAACCAAGAACCAAGAGAAGACATTAACGTCTACAGCCACGAGAGGGCGCTCTATGTGTAGACTACAGGACACTGAGCAGCATACAGCGCCCTCTGGAGGCCAGAGACGGTAATGTTTTCTATTGGTTAATTTCTCTTGGTTCATTTCTCTCGGTTCATGTCAAATTAATTTTGATAAATAAGTCGCACCTGCCTATAAGTCGCAGGACCAGCCAAACTATGAAAAAAAGTGCGACTTATAGTCCGGAAAATACAGTATTCTGAGTGCTAGAAAAGCGAAGCACCTCGTCCATGAGCCTCTGTTTGAGCTCTCGCTCCGTCTCCAGCTTCTGCTGCAAGCTACGTGCGTTCATCTCCAGCATGGCGTGTTTCTTCTCCAGATCGCTCAGCTGATGAAGACAGAGTGAGTATGCATGTCGTCATTTAGCAGATGCTTTTATCCACAGCGACACACATGTGCACTGGCACACTTACAGTATCAGAAAGACCTTCAGCTTTGAGTTTCTGGTCTTTCAGGGCCTGTTGCAGTACCAGGATTTCAGCTTTGTGCTCTTTGACCGCCAGTTCAACGCTCTGACGAGACTCAGAATTGCGCTGCTCTGCACGGAGTCTGGAAAACGAGAGCGAGAGAGAGTTATTGAATAATAAAGTGTTGGAGCGGCACAATACTGTATGTCTCTTACTCAGTGTTTCTATCTCTATTCTTAACATTTATTATGTAACTCTTATATAACCACGGGCACTTCTGGCACTGTGGACATTTAAAAAATACTTTTAACACACTTTCTAGTTTTTTTTGGTCCAATAGTTATATCACAGAAGAATATTTTTTTTTAAAGCTATATACAAAGCTAGAATTTCAGACATTTTATGGAATAATGCATGATAATTTGCATTAAATATTTACGTGCATTCATTTATATTTGCATTAATGTCAACATTTTTATCATGCCTTCATTTATCTCTATATTTATTTATTAATTATCAATATAAAATATTTTATATTTTATATTATTATTTAATATATCTAACTTTTCATTGTATAAAGCTTTTTATAAAGTCCTTTGATATCATAATAAACCCACTAAATTTATATTTATTTATTTAGTTAGTTATGTTATGCAAATGATATATCCAAATGATGTATTAGGTCAATATGCAATGAAAAATAATATTTTGGAGCAAGGCTTTATACAGTACATATATATTATTTTATAAATCCTACCTAAATATATGCAATAAAATAATGTAATTATTTGCATTAAATATATATTATTATTTAAGTTTAATTTTGCATGAATAAATCCAGAAACAAATAAAGGCCTGATAAAAAGAGAAAGGTTTGACATTAATTATAACTTTATTTGCTAATAATATTTGCATGCATTTTCTATATTATATACATAATTTATTTTACACTATATATTTTCAATGTAAAATAAAATACAAATATTTCATTGTTTTTATTTAGGCCTGATAAATTTATTTAATTATTTATAACTTTATTTGCTAATAATATCTGTATATTTTTTCTATATTATTTACATCATATATTTTATAATATAAAAATATTTTCATTGTTAATTCAAAAATATTTCATTGTTTCCATTGAATAAAGCTAGGCTAGAATCCTTGGTTCACTAATGTATTTTTAGAGCTGCCTCACAGTATAGTTGTATTTTGTTTGCATCACTGAATCACTATTTTCACTCAAAACTCAATGGCTCATTATGGAGGAGTCTGTGTCATGCACTAACTCTGGCATTGTCCAGCTGTCGTCCAGCTCCCGCAGTCTAAACGTGTGTGTGTGTGTGTACCTGTTCTGCTTCTCGTTGTCCAGTTGTCTCTGCATGTCTCTGGCTCGGCGCTCCGCCTGGTTCTTCTCCTCCTCCAGGGCAGATCTCCAGTTCTCACACTGTCTGTCCTTCTCCAGCAGCTCATCGTTCAGTGTCTCCAGCTCCAGCACCTGCTCCTCCAGCATCGTACATGTGGTCTTCAGCGTCTCGATGTTCTACACACACAAGCACATCATTTCTAGAACATCAGACTATCACAATGGGCCCTATCGTAGCATAGAAATACACTGATAATATTGTAGCTTGAATTAAATTTTTTCCTGACTTGTCCAAGTTGTTCATAATTACTTATAAATATATAAATAATTAAATATTATAAATAAGTAGTTGTTTTTATTATTATTTTGTTTTAGAGAGAATATATTCACGAATAAAAATGTCTAGCAGATAAAATATTTAGAGATTGTAGATGACTGTAATTTTAACTAGTTAAATACATTTTAAACAAATGTAATTTAATTTTAAGCTAAATACATCTTAATTTTAATTGCATTATTATTATTATTATTTATTTTAAAAGTTCCCCACCCATCTTTTTATTATTATTTTTTAGGATTTTATTAATTTCCAAGACTTTTCCAGGTCTGGAAAATGTATATATATATATATATTTTTCATAAGTTTAAATACATTTAATCTAAATAAATTTTACATAAATGCAATTTAATTTTAATTCAATTATAATTGTATTAAATACATCATATCTAATTCATTTACATTTATTTTCATTATAGAGGTTTCTATTTTATTTGAATAATTTTATTAATTTCCAAGACTTTTCCAAGCTTGGACATTTACATGATTTTATAAGTGAAAAATATTGCATGTAAATACATTTTAAATTATTTTAATTTCAATTAATTTCATTTAATTTCATTATTAAATTCCATTATTTCCATTATACATTTTTATAAAAATCAAATACATTTTATTTTAATATTTTATTCTAATGAATTACATTTTAAATATATATATATATATATATATATATATATATATATATATATATATATATATATATATATATATTTAAGTTTATCTAAAGTTAAATCATTTGAATATAATTTTATTTACATTTATTGTTATTATAGAAGTTTCTATGATTTTTAAAGACTGTACGGGCTAAATGTTTTATAAATGTATATTTCAATTTGAAATCTTTTCTAAAGACTTTCCAGGCCTGGAAATGACCATTTTAAAAGGGCCAGATATTTCCGTTTTCTCTGTGACGGTTGAAACCTTGATTAATAAAAGAAACAGATCATCGACCACTCATTCAATACATCTGCTGCAAGCCAACAGATGGCATCTGAGGAACGGCGGGATATGACAGCGAAATTATGCTGACAGATGCAGAAAGGAAGCTGCAGATTTTTCTTTTGGATTTCATTAGCAGGTCTGGATCTCAGAGTCGCTGCCAATTGGAATCGATCCTCTGAGAGCCGGCGGGGGTTCGAGGGTGTCTTGAATTGTGCAGATGTGCATCTCAGCGGCACGACTGGATATTAGCGAGCTTCAAAAAGACACAGAAGGAGAGAGAGAGTCTCCAAATATAGCCAGCAAGCTTTTGCCCCTGTGAAGTCCAACGCTGGCAGGGCAGAGGGGAGCAGCGAGTGAATATGACACATCTCTGCCTCCTACCAGCGTCTATGATTACCATCCGCTTCTGTTATACAACAGCAATGACTGCACACCTACACACTCGTCCCACGCGCCTACATCACCTCTCACACACACACACTCACACACACACCTCTCCTCATCTCGCTGCGGCATCATCACACAAAACAATAGAACCTGCGAGCATCATTTTCCAGCTTATTAAACGCCTTTGTTTTGGCACTGAAGTGGACAGCTGTGATTTGATGTTCGTGTGCTGTTATATTAATTATCAAACCGTAAAACAGCCATATCATATATATATATATATATACATTTTTATTAATTTCAGAGACTTTTCCAGGCCTGGAAAGGACCATTTTTAAATTGTCAGATATTTATATTCTTTTTTAAATGATATTATATTATAATGTTATGATATCAATCTAATTAAATTAATTTTTTAATTAAAAATAATTTTAAGAAATCTTTTGTAACGTCTTTACTTTGTCTTTTGATCAATTTAATGCATCTTTGTTTAATGAAAGTATTAGTTCTTTATTTAAAAATTACAAATAATTTCAAAAATCCTACCAAGCTCAAACTTTTAAACAATGTTTACATTATTATTCATATATTCCTATTTACAGGTCATTATTATTCCTAGATTCCAGAATGCTTCACTTTTGTAGTTTAGTTCCAATGAATGAGCATACCGAATTAGAAATAAAGTTTTGAGATGTTTTACAGAACGCCTTTTAGCCCCCTAATGTGTTAAATTCTTACAATGCACTCATTTTCGAGACACTAATGACAGCTAAACATCTTCTCAGAGAGAGCGGCATCTGTTAAAGCGGTGCTCATCACCTGCGGTGGGCTCTTAAGTGCAGCCCACGTCTCTCTCCTGCTGCGTCCACATGCGTCTGTGACTCACACACCTGCCGATGTGTGTGTGTGTGTGTGTGTGTTGACTCTACCTGTTTCTGGTTGTTGAGGTGCATCTCTCGGTCGGCCACCTCCCGGCGCAGGCGCTCCACGTCCTCCTTGAGCTGCAGTCTGTCCTCGTTCTCGTCCGTGGCCTCGTCCAGTTGTTTGGACAGGTAGAAGTTCTGTCGGTTCAGCTCAGAGTTTTCCTGCGTCAGCTGCGTCAGCTGCTCCTCCAGATCCGTGATCACCTGAGACAGGTGCAACAGAGATTATGTAAGAGAACCAAGATGGCATTAAATGGTAACGGTATAGTACACATACTCCCATTTTCAAAAGTACGAGATATTGTGAAAAAAGTCATACTTTTATTCAGCAAGGTTTCTGATCAAAAGTTACAGTAAAGACATAATGTAAAAAAATAATTGTAATTCTAAAAATTACATTAATAAAACATTTACAGTATGTAAAAATTATATGTATTTGTATTCAAATACAATTTATTTATTGACTTAAAAGTTATACTCCTCTACTAATCTCTAAATATTTTATTTGCTAAACATTGTTCCTTGTAAATGTTTTCTCTATAAAACTTCAAAATTATAATGAAAATATTTGTCCAGTCAAACTGGAAAAATTTACGGAAAATTAAAAGATTGCTATTTTATCGAAATGTGGTAAAAAATTAATTATATATATATATATATATATATATATATATATATATATATATATATATATATATATATATATATATATATATATATATCTCGTGGATGTTTCGATGTGGAAAGCAGTTCGTAATGGAAATATTGATATTTTATTTGTTAACAACATACTTTTCGTACCTTAAAATCAGTAAATGTTATGAAATTAGAGAAATAAGTCAATAGTAGCGCTGGCGGTGTCATTTGATGGGAACTTCAGGTTGTGATTCATTTGAGTCAGTGTGGGAGTTCGGAGCGGGATCGCACATTATTTGAATCAGTTCGGGAGTTCGTAGTGGGTTCGCGAATCATTTGAGTCAGTTTGGGAATTCAGACCGGGATCGCGAATCGTTTGAGTTAGTTTGGGAGTTCGTAGCGGGTTCTCGAATCATTTGAGTCAGTTTGGGAATTCGGACCGGGATCGCGAATCGTTTGAGTCAGTTTGGGAGTTCGGACCGGGATCGCAAATCGTTTGAGTTAGTTTGGGAGTTCGTAGCGGGTTCTCGAATCATTTGAGTCAGTTTGGGAGTTCGGACCGGGATTGCGAATAGTTTGAGTCAGTTTGGGGATCGCGAATCATTTGAATGGAGCCACATGGTGCCCAAATTCAGACCCAGAACAATAAAACCCACATAAGAGTTGGGAGTTCCAATGAGGAATCTTTATATCACCAAACTGCAGGGAGAGGAAGAGTAGATATACGTCATGATCTGCAAGATTAACCACAATCTGATGTGATCTGACCACCTCAGAGAAAACCAGTGTTGAGCTGCTGCAAGAGCTTTTGAAGCACAGCAGCTGTGGTCAAAGAGTTCTCGTGTGTTCTGATTGGTGGATGATGATGATGAGTGGATAAAGACTAGAGCAATCAAATAGTGAGAGAGTGATCTGCTCACCTGGTTATGTTCGTGATATATATATATATATATATATATATATATATATATATATATATATATATATATATATATATATATATATATATATATATATATATATATATACACACACACACACACACACACACAATTTTATAAAATAAATGAAAATTAAATAAAATCAAATTCATTTAAATGAAATCAAATTCTGCAATGATGTATTTAACTCATCAAAAGTGACAGTAAAGACTTTTATAGATTTATATTTCAAATAAAACTTGCATAATTACATTTAATTTATTTTAAAGTTATAATTATCTACTAATGTAATCTGCTAAACACTGTTCTTTGTGAATTTATTATCTATAAAATTACAAAGTTATAATAATAAAAAAGTCCAGTCATTATGAAACTGGAAAAATAATAGAAAGTCTATTTTTTGCTGTTATTACATTAGATGCAAATAAAATTAAATACAATTTATTTAAATGAATCAAATTCAGCAAAGATGTATTAAATTCATCCAAAGTGACAGTAAAGACATTCATGAGGTTACAAAAGATTGTTTTCAACATTAATAATAATCAAAAATGTTTCGTGAGCAGCAAATCAGTACATTATAATGATTTCTGAAGAATCATGTGACACTGAAGACTGGAGGAATGATGCTGAAATATCTTCAAATAAAAAAAGCTCTCAATTAAATGTAGCTTTGGTGAGTATTTCTTTCAAAAACATACCAACCCCAAACCAAATAGTATTTGTTTTATAATATTATAGTAAAAACAAAACACACACAAAAAAAAAACACTGGTATTAGTATATTTGGGGACTATTGAGGCATTATTTGCTATGGTTTTCTACATAACTGTCTTATTGTTTTATGACTCAGATTTACTTTATATTATTACATCACAAATGGCCAGTTTAAAGCCAGACTAAGTTAAAAGTTAAATAAGCTTGCTAAAAACCTCCCAAGTATGTGTGCTAACCACTAAACCACGGCTCAATCCTGTATGAATTTACTGTTTGCTACTAAAGTGCCGTTCTCCATCTTTCTGCCTCACATCTTCCGAGTGTGTTGGCGCGCAGCAGTGCCAAGCTCTCCTCTGGTGCGGAGGAGGTTTCTGCGCTCATTATTATTGTCATTACTGTTAAAGGCACAGAGCCACACTCACACATACTGACCCACTTTAACTACTGACCAGAGCTTGTTTTCATCTTTCACTGATTATATAAAAAAATGCATCTGTTTGCCTTCTGAATGGTTGTTTGCACAATGCTGTGTGGTTGATAGGGTGTTATGTCTGGTTACAAGGCTCTTTTATTGTTCAGGTTGAAATCTAACATTAGGCTAAGATGAGGGAAGACGCCATTGTGCACTTTTAAACTGTGAGATATTTAGATACAAGTTAAGCATTGCAGGACGATGAGGCATCATACGGAAATAAATAGAAACATTTGCTCATTTAGTTCTCATAGCACAACATCTAAAATTATTCAAATAAGGGCCATCTTGCCATACTAACCTTTATAGAATGTGTAAATGCCTTTTAATGCTATTATTACATTATATAACATTATGTTTATTTTTAAGTGTTATTAATGTAATTTGATCATTTATTTTTATAAAGTAAAATTATTTACAGGCCATCTTACCTATTTAACTAACAGAATGTAAAAATGTATTTTTATATTATAATATATTATCAAAATTATATTTTTATTATACTAATGTCAGACTCCAAGTAAAAGGGATTCTTTTGAAAGGTAAATTTATTATATGACTTATGTAAAAGAATATGAATATATACATATTAAATTTTTATATTTAACTAAGAATAGTCCAATTTATTTCAAATTGAATGATTTAAAAAAAAAAAAAAAAAAAAAAAAAATATATATATATATATATATATATATATATATATATATATTAATAACATTAGCATCAAGATGCCACTTGGGCCTTCTCTGTCTTATTTATCTTTTCATTAAGAAATAAAACGATATTTTTCACTCCACAAATCCAAAATTAGTACACAGACCAAAAAAAAAAAAAAAAAAAAAAAAATTGATATTCAACAATGTCAAAGAGTGTTTTCTATTGTTTCTCAAAACTTTCAAACGACTAAATCTCAAAAATTCTGATGTTAAGATGAAATTACAAAAATATGAAGAGCATATCCATTCATTAAAAATTAATTCATTTAAAAAATAAAATAAAAATCATTTTGGCAGCCACACAACACCCTAGCCTTTCTTTTAGTGTTGCACTGGTTTTTATTATGCATGTAATTCTTAAAATAAAAGTGCATAGGAAAATAATGTTATTTTATACCCTGTATACTATTCATAGTACATCTCAAAAATTGAGAAGATCAAAGCGTGTTTAGTGGAAAGAAGCCGTCACCAGAGGCTGGGATTATAAGAGCTTACGAAAGAACTCACTGAGACTGACAGCGAGGCTTCAGACATTGAGAATAACTGTTACTAGTGCTCACACAAACCCTAAACCATGACTATGAGATAAAATAACAGTGATGCTTGACTTGCCTTATATGTTTTCATTCTAATAAGACAATGGAAATCTCGTTTTCAAGTGTATGCGTTCATCTGAGCTCCAGCTACGATTGCAAAGGAGTATGATGAAGGAAAAATGTAATATAACTCCTCGGCACAGAGGAGAAGATGGGCGTCTAAAAACAGCACTGGGACCGGTTGAGAATATTGCATCGGTGGAGACGCTCTAACAGCTTGAGTGTGGGTGGACAGTGAAAGTAGGGCAGAGATGCTCTGTGCTTGATTATAATGAAACACACTCCAGGGACAACACAAACAATCGCACTTCAGAAAGCAAGCGTTCCCCAAATCAATGACTGCTGGGCGAACAACTTTCAGGATGCCTGAACAAGATGCTTTTGAAAAGAAAATATATATATTTATTTATAGAGCACATGCCATTTTTATGAGCTCCTTTTAATTGAGATAATTTGCCACCCTGTTGGGCTGTTTTAATGAATTTTAAAAAAAGTAGATGCATTTACTGATCCAGAAGACACACTTTAGCCTTCAGACTACCATTTAGATTAAGTTTGGGGCCAATAAGGTTTAAAAAAAATATATATATTACAAAATAAATACTTTTATTAAGCATGCATGCATTAAATTGTTTAAAATATTGTTTTTTTTTTTAAATCATGATGTAACAAAAGGTTTCTATTTTAAATAAAAGCTTTCTTTTCATCTAAAAAATCCTGAAAAAAATGGCACAACTGTATTCAACATTGATAATGATAATAAATGTTTTCTTTTTTTTTCCTGAGCAGCATATTTTCATGATTTCTGAAGATCATGTGACACTGAAGACTGGAGGAATGATGCTGAAAATACAGCTTTGTATCACAGGGTTATATTGCACTATATTTTCCATATAAAATACACTTACTTTAAATTGTAAAAATATTTCACATTATTACTGCTTTTACTGTATTCAATGAAATGCAGGCTAGGTGAGCATAAAATACCTGTTTTTTTTTTTTAAATATTTAAAAAATCCTACCACCCCTTAAACTTTTGAATGATCGTGTACATTGTTTTAAACTAAAATGGTCATATTCTAAAAAAAAAGGTTTATTTATGAATTTAGTTCTGAGTCAGATGCTGCTTATGGAAACTCTTTCTATCAGTACAGGTAGGACTTGTGTGGGTCACATCTGATGAGTCAAACACAGAGAAAAGCTCTTTTACATACCGCACAGCTGTCTCGTAGGGCATCAAACTTGCGTTGGATTTCATCCCGATGGGCCTTAAAAAATAGAGAGTGAAAATGGTCATGTTGGTGAGAAGTGCCCACTCTGTGCTGCGTGGAGTTCTGCAGTAAAGTGCATTTGAGCAGATAGCAGCGGCGCTGAGAAATCATCTCGAGTGTCATGACAGGTGTGATGTCATGCATGAGAGCGGCGGGCCGCGAGGATAAAACCGTGTCAAAGATTCATTGAATCGCAGCGCTGCAGAAGAGCGTGGGAAGATGTTTACAGCACTGTGAAGATGAGGAACACAATGGTCCACTGAGAGATTACACAGAAACACACCATTACACGATATAAAGGAGATGCGTGGAGTCTGCAATATGGTGGTATGGATTATATCGACTACTGCTACTTCATAAGCTACTTTGAAACTTTAGCTTGCCAAGACACAAAGTACTAAGATAAGCTACAGTCAAGCTGCCTTTTGCTCAAGTTACTGAAAAAACGACTGTATTATATTTGATACGGAAATTTCAAAGGTCTCCAAATGCCGAAAAACCTGCTGAACACAATGTACTACAAGCCTTCTGTCGTCGTTTTATGAAACCTTCAGTTTCACCTGTTTTATTGCTAAGAATAACTTTGATATTGTTAGTAATGTTTCAAGATAAACACTTATTGGACTGAAGCAACTTAGGTTCACTTCATTATGCAGACATGCAGAATTCTTTTAGAAAATTCATGTTCACATGTTAGACTTTTGAGGAACATTTATTTGTTAATCGCCCAATCAACATTGTATTGCACTGCATTATATGTTTTGATCATCAAACTAAGCATTTAAATATCATCTTCCCAAGACATATTTACTGACGACTGATATTTCATGCAAGTATCTGCTATACTGTTATGAAGATCTCATTCATTTACATTACAAGCATCAGAATTTCATACTTCCGGCCAAATAAATGTCAGCATCCGCTCCAAATTATATATTTTTGCTCTGAACAAAAACTGTGGTGTTAAGTATATTTTATTCCTCCATATTCTCACTGTATCAAACTATAGAAGCCATAAAAGCCTTATAAATCAATAAAAAACACATATGTGACCCTGGAGCACACAACCAGTCTTAATTTGCTGGGATTTGTTTTAGCAATAGCCAAAAAAACTTTGTATGGGTCAAAATTATTGATTTTTCTTTTATGCCAAAAATCATTAGGATATTAAGTAAAGATAATGTTCCATGAAGATATTTTGTAAGTTTTCCACTGTAAATATTTCAAAACCTCATTTTTGATTAGTAATATGCATTGCTAAGAATTCATGTGGACAACTTTAAAGGTGATTTTCTCAATATTTAGATTTTTTGCAACTGCAGATTTCTATTGTCCGACCTTAATAAACCATACATCAATGGAAAGCTTGTTTATTCAGCTTTCAGATGATGTCTATGTCTATGCACATTTTATATACCTAAATCACATTTATTTATTACTGTACTCTGCTAACTATTTTCTAAAAAAGTAATGTGTGAAACAGTACGCACTAAAAGACATTTTTAACTATAGTATGCTACATACAGTAGCTGATCTCAGTAAAATGCAAATGTTGGTCACACTTTACTTTGGGGACCAATTCTCACTATTAACTAACTATTAACTTTTGCCCAGATTAACTTCTAATTTGCTTATTATTACTACTTAGTAAGGTAGTTGTTAAATTGAGGTATTTAAGGCACTAACATGTGTTTTATGAGTACTAAAAACAGCCCAAAAGGACATACTATGCATGTTAACTGGTTAATAGTGAGACTGGTCTCCAAACTAAAGTGTTACCTTCTAAATGATGAGGGACAGTGAGGAGATGTATTGGATCATGGTGACCTCAGGTTCATTCATCACAATGTAAATCCTCACCCGGAGGACGGTGATCTCCTCCTCGGCCTCCGCGGTGGTCTCCTCCAGCTCGGTCTTGGCCTGTTGTAGCTGGTTCTCCAGAGCGCGCCGGGCCGCCTGCAAGCTGCTGATCTGAGCTTCTCTCTCCTGCAGGGACAGCGTGAGCTCCGACACCTGCCTCTTGATCTCCAGCTTCTGCTCCTCGTGCTCCAGACCCATCTGTGGAGGAGCACACAGCAGGACTACAGTCACCGGATGATAAACACCACTCCAGTGCATCAATAACGTCTTGTGAAGCCAAAAGCTGTGTGTTTGTGAGAAACAAATCCATCAATAAGATGTTTTAACTTCAAACGATCACTTCCTGTTAAAATACGAGGACTCTATCCGTAATATTGCTTGCTCTGGTGAAAAACTGGTCTGGTCTGAATCAGGAGAGAAATCTGCACTGATCAAACACTAAAGAAATATGTGAGTGGATTTCGATGTGAGAGGAGAACATGAGATGGACTTTTTCTTACAAACATGGATTATTATGATGTTTTTATCAGCTGTTTGGACTCTCATTCCGACGGCACCCATTCACTGCAGAGCAATCATTGATGAAACACTAACGCAATGCTACATTTCTCCAAATCTGATGAAGAAACAAACTCATCCTAATCTTGGTCAATCTTCAGCTCATTAAAATTTTTGGCTGAACTACTCCTTAAGGGCACATTTTCCACAAAAAATGTCATTGCTGTTATATTCCAAATATATATATATATATATATATATATATATATATATATATATATATATATTTATAATTCATATTATCTTTGATTAATCTAATTAAAAGAATTTAAAACATTTAAAACATTTGATTTTTTAAAACTTAAATCAACAAATTAAAGGCAGGTTTTTTTCAGTGATGAGAATTTGAAAATAATAATATGATACAAAAAAAATTAAAGAGTTTTAGAACATATCGTTTTCTATTAGTTTTAGACTTGATTTTCTTCATGCAAAATGTAATTTATTTCTTTGTTGATTTTGGGGTGAAACATGATTCATGAAGTCAATTGAATTTGTATAGCATTTTACATAATACAAAAAGTTTTAAATCAGCTTTACAAAAATGCATGATATTAATGTTTATAGCAAGAATATATTCATGGCTTACATTCATATTAAGCAGATTAGAGCTTGTGACAATCATATTAATCACAGGCTCATATTAATTAAGACATGGGATATTTGTCACCTAGCTGGGCTATTTAAATGAACTGAAAACAAAGCGGGAATAAAACTACATGAAACAAGAAATGTTCAAAAGTTTGGGGTCAGTAAAATTTTTACTGTTATTTGAAATAAATTAGTACTTTTATGCATTAAATTGACTTTAAAGACATTTATAAAGTAAAATAAATTATTTCAAAATAAATGCTGCTCTCTCAAACCTTCTATTCATCAAAGAATCCTGAAACAAATGTATCAATGTTTCCACAAAAGTACGAAGCAGCACTACTGTTTTCAACTTCTTAATCATTGCTTTTGATTCGTTCAGGGTGAAATATGGTTCACAAATATGGTTCACAAGTCTTATCATCATATGATGGTCTTGGTCATCACTCACCTCTCGCAGTCTGGCCTCCAGTTCCAGCACTCTGCTCTTGTTAGTCTGCTCTTGTTGTGTCAGTTTCTCCAGATGTTCCTCCAGCTTTGCATTCTGGGCCTCCAGTTTTCCAGCCTGAGATTCCAGATAAAACTTCTGCTGCCTGAGCTCAGATATCATCTCCTCTTGGGCTTTCCTAAAGGTTACAAACAAGACTTTGAGAGCTTTTCTCACAGAGTTTCGGTTGAGCTAGTCTGGTGGGAACAGCATCTAAATCACATACACTGGTGACAAACTCAACAGGGACAATATGAAGCTGTTATCAAAGCCTTGATATGATGCAAATACAACAGGTCATCGTTCATTAACTCTGTGCTTAACCCTGAAAATCTGCTATCATGGCACATTAGCCTGAAATTAACCCTTTGCATTCACCAAACACGTTTCATATCCAAATATTTATGGTTCATTGATGTGAATAGCATGAAATTGACTGTGAAAATACAATCTTAATACTAATATTACATCAAAGCATAAAACAATAAGCCAGAAGACCCTTGCAAAAAAATACTGTGTTGGTACTACGGTAAAGCGATACAGATTTTGTATATACATATATTTTAATAAAATATTTTATTAGTTGTTTCTATTAGAAAAGTATTTGTATTAAATATTAAAAATATATTTTAATTTATTTTTACTTTATTTTACAAACTATAACTTATAATATAATAAAAGGACATTTCTAGAAGACCCTTCACAATATAACATAATAACATAGTTTATTTAAATAGTTTTGTTTCTTCTTATTTTTGTTAGCAGCAATACATTTTTATATTTTCAGTTTCCATATAAATTTTTGCTTTGTAATTTTACTGTGTGCTTTTATATTTTTTATTTAAATTACCTTTAATTTATCAGTTTTAGTAATTTTAGTACTTCAACATTTTTTAAGTTTAAGTGACTGTCGCAGATATATACTTTAATGCAAAACAAATGTATTTGCAGAGAACACAAATGTGTTTTACTGTGTATTTTTCGACATTATGTGGCACAGCTTGAACCAGAAAGGCTAATTGCTTTTACATAACAACAACAGTCAACAGCAATATGATAAAAACAAAAAACAAAATTAATTTAATAATTAATAATGTACTGAAAATAATCCAAACAACAGCTCTTCAGTCAAGTAATAGTGTGTTAGTCTAAATGTAGGCTACAGAAATGACTGAATCAGCTCAGGTCTGTAAACTCACATGTTTTTCTGTGTGTAAATGCTGCTGTTGGCTGCCAGTTTGTTAGCCTCGGACAGCTCAGCGATCCTCTGCTCCAGACTGCTCATCTTTGACTCCATGGCATTGATCGTCTACATAAAACACAGTCAAATCTGACGCCATAATTCAACGCAGAACCTTAGTTCACTAATGAAGAGACCAGCGTGTATTTCTTAGTGCTGCTCAAGCTGGGAATCAGTACAGTCAACCAGTCTTGTCTAAACAATATTAGCCTTTCTACAGTACTGAGTAGGGTTATTATAGTTAACTAAATAAAATTATTACTCAAAATAAAAGTAAATATTACAATTGTTAATATATAAAATATATAATGAGAATTTACTGAGATACTATATATATGTGTGTGTGTGTGTGTGTGTGTGTTTATATATATACAAACACACACACATTTTTATTTAAGTTGTATAGTAAAATAAATAACTAAAACTGAAATAAAAATTAATAAGTCTCTTAAACTCTATAGATGTGTTTTAAAAAAGTAAAATGTCAGAAACACAATAAAATTACTAAAACTTTAATTAAAATTAACATTGTTAAAATTAACAACAAAAAAAAAAAAAAAAAAAAAAAAATATATATATATATAATTTTTTTTTTTTACTTTTAATACTTTTTTCATAATTATTCTCATTACTATCAATACAGTATTTTTACTGCAATACAGTAAAACAATTATTATATACAAAAAAAATCTATTTGAATTTATTGTAAAATAGCACAAAGATTAGTGTTAATTGACAAGGTCACACTATGTCATTTTTCTCAATGAACAATGATAGTCTTTCAGAAAAAAGCCAAATAATGTGTTACCGCTGTCTGATCGCTGATCACTTTTCCCCGCTCGCGAGATTCCTCCTCAAACGTGCTCTGCTTGGACTCCAGCAGTTCCTTTTCAGCCAAATCAGCCTTCATTTGAGTCTCTAAAACCTACAAAACACAAGCACTTGGTTATTACACCTCACAACCGAACAGAGAGAGCCCTGATAATGAGCCCTTTAATGGTTTAATCTAAGTCAGGATCTTTTATTCACTCCCTATAAAATTAATAATGAGCACTAAAGAATAGTGAAGTACAGTATAGTATAGACTCAGTGTTGGAGGCAAATCACTCTACGTTGAACAGTACGGATATATTTCACAAGCAGAAGTGTGTGTGTGTTTGTCCCGACCTTGATCTTGTCTTCATAAAGCTTTTTCTTCTGTTCCAGGTGTGTTTCCATCCGCTGCGCTGTTGCCTGCGTTTCACGCAAGTTCTCTTCGAGTTCCTGCATTCAGACGATAGAGGAAAAACAAATGCCACTGAGACTTAATTGGAATATCTGTTTCATACTGAGAGTTTGACTTGGTATTTTTCCCTGAAGAAAAAATTTAAACACGTGGGACTTCAGTAAAAGTCTAAATCTCATTTATTTTGGGGAAAAAAGATTTAATTTATTTTTATTTCAGTACTAATAATTTATTACCTCAGCTTGTTTTTCACATAGTACTGTATTTAGATATTATTTGTGATTTTTTCAATTAAAGAAAAATGTAATACTTTTAATTAACTTGTTAGTTAATTGCAAATTACTGTAGCATACATGTAAAAAAAAAATGGTTTACTATTGCATTATATGTAATTATACAGTAAAATGCAGTCAAATTTAACATTTTTGGAAGTAAAACCCATAATTTTTACTGCAAAAACAGTAAAAGTTATGATTTTATATATATAATTTTTAGTTACTTTAGTTATTTCAGCCTTATTTCAATTAAAGGTTTTTTTATAGATAAGGCAAGGCAAGCTTATTTCTATAGCACATTTCATACACAAAGTGAATACATAAAAATCAATTAAAATAATCACAACAATAGAAGCAGAGAATAAAGCATTTGAAATGATTAAAAATATTTATTTAAAAAGCATCAAAAGAGTATGAGGATACATATAATACAGTGCAAACACAGTGGATATTGCTTCTGCTGCTGATTTCAGGTAACATTCGTCCTAACCCAGGCCCAGAGTCGGCCCAGCTTCAAACACCAGAGGAACTTAAATTGAATAATGGTCAATGATTCTTTCATCTTAATGTCAGAAGTTTGATAAATAAGTTGGATTCGATTTGACTGATGCTGACATGCATATAAATCATCCAGCTAAAACACATCGTCATTGTGACACACATGATCGTGGCCAAAGACTGAGATGATCCACTGCAATCTGTCACTTTTGGAGCCGTGACAGGGCCAGAGAGCATGCTGGGAGCTGTGGAAGAGAAGCCGTGACACTGCCAGGCTAAGCAGGTTGAAAAAAAAGGAAAACGAATAAAACTGAAAGTGTGTGCGTGTGTGTTTAATGCAAGCGTGAGGGTTTGAGAGGTATACCGTGCATGACTAACAAGCGTAGCGCGTCTTAATTAAATAGCTTTACTGCGTGCATTTGACACCTCCAGACATTTCTGGAGCACAGCAATCGCGTTTCTTTGACATGTTGTGTTGAAGTGAATAACTCCAGTGTTTACCTGTTTGTTTGTGTGTGTGTGTGTGTGTGTGTTTAGGATACAGTATGTGTAAATCAGCAGGAGTTCGGTGCTCGCTGGCGTCTCAGGCTTACCATGATTTTGTCGGCCATCTGTTGGATCTGCTGTGACTTGGTCTGAATGTCTTCTTTGAGTTTAGTTTCTCTCCTTTCCACCATCTCCAGCCTCTTGACTTGGTTCTCCAGGGTTTTCTTGCCATCCTGTTCCATTCCACATAAAAGGAAAAACAACATTCTGATGATGTTCTCCTGGCAATTTATGTGGAACATCTAAAGTAAGCATCACTTATTCAAATTTAATGCATTAGGTTTCACCAACAAATTACTTTTAGATCAGGTAGAAATAGCTCATGGAACAGTATTTCTATTAACAAATCAGATTTTAAAGTTTAGGTTTGGTTGTGTATAAATTGTAAACAATGAGTAAAATTTGTTAAAATATATTGAGTCTTGTTTCCTGAAACATGTATAAAAATTAATTGAGTTTATGCTTAAAACAAAAACAAAAATATCTGCCAATTGGGTCAGACAAATAAAGTTAAAAGGGAAAACAATATTATTTTTAATTACCCACTGGCAGATATTCATTCTGCTTTAAGCCTTTTTTTAAACTGAGAAAACATGACTAAATACTCTGCAAATAAAAACAAATTTTTCAAGTAAAAATGTTTAAACATTATTTCATCAAGATTAGCAAAATTACTTGATTTGACGTCCTGTTTTCTGAACAATTTATCAAAATTAAGTTTACGCTTAAATGGGATAATACAAATTTAGTTTATTAAAAGTGAAAACAATATTATTTTTATCACCCCATTGGCAGATATTATTATTATTATTATTAATTTTAAGCAAAAACTCAATAAAACAAGACTAAAAAACTGATGTCATTTTCTTAAGTAAATATGTCTTGATTTTAAAATTTTTAGATATTTGTATTGGAAAACAAGACAACACTACTAAGTAATTTTTTGCAGTTGTTGAACTGGAAAATCACATCAACAAAGAGCCAATCAGCTGTGAGCTTGAGGCTAAATGTCAGCAGAAGAGGATTACAATGGGTTAATTATGCTGTTTACATTTGCATTTATATTCATGCATTGGGCAGATGCTTTAATCCTAAAAAGGTAACACTGAGTTCAATCTCTACACTTTATTTCATCATTTCATAATTACCGTTTGAGCTTGAGGAATTGTTTATTCATGCTAATTCTTTGTGCAATGACAATAAAGTTGAATCTGATCTATCTTAGTCATGATATTTGCAAATAAAGCCATTTGAATTCATTCAGACAGTGAAAAGTGTCTGTTGAATCCATGCAGTGTGTCAGAGGAGTCATACATCACCTCAGTCTCTCGCAGGCGTCTGCGCAGGCTGTCGGTCGAGTCCTCTCTGGTCTGCAGACGCTCCAGGTCTCGCTCCAGACGTTCTTTAGCCTGACGGACGTTCTGCAGGAGTTCAGTGGCTTCTGTACTCGCCTTCACGGCCTAAATGAGAGAGGGAAGCTGCATTGTAAAAAAAATTTACAGAAAAAGGCTAAAAATTCTACTGTAAAAACCTGTTAAATGGTTAACTATAAGTTACCTCACCATATCCCGTGAAAAACTGTTAATGGTTCAACATGGCAATATATGTAACTCCAAATTATAAAAATTATAGTTTTTGAAAGTACAAACTATAAATTAAAATATAAGTTCTTTATAGAACAACAACAGGCTCAGCACCCGCCTACTTCCACTCACTATTACAGTATGAATCTACATCCCCTCCAGAAGTCTGAGATCCTCTAGTGAGCGACTAGAGAGAGGCTGAAAATCAATTTCCAGAACATTCTCGTTCACCATTCCTGGCTGGTGGAATGATCTTCCCACCCCTATCTGGAGTGCTGAATCCCTGACAATTTGCAAGTGACAGCTGAAAACTAATAACTTTCAAAACTAGCTTTTTGAAAAAAAAAAAAAAAAATCCTTTCTCTTTATTTATTCCTTCTTTTTCTAGCTTGTACTTTTGTAAAACTTGGTATTACAAGCACTTCCTGTGTCTGTTTGCCTCTTTAAGAAGAATCGCTTTATGAATCCCCCAAATGTAAGTCGCTTTGGATAAAAGCGTCTGCAAAATGACTAAATGTAAATTTAGAGTGCAAACAGTAAAAGGACATATGTGACCATGGACAGCTTGGAAATTGAGATTCATACATCAGCTGAAAGATGAAAAAATAAGCTTTCCATTGATGTATGGTTTGTGGATCTTACAATATTTGGCCGAGATATAACTATTTGAAAATCTGGAATCTGAGGGTGCAAAAAAAATCTAAATACTGAGAAAATAGTCTTTAAAGTTGTCCAAATTAATTCTTAGCGATGCATATTACTAATCAAAAATGTTTTGATATATTTATGGTAGCAAATTTACTAAATATCTTCATGGAACATGATCTTTACTTAATATCATAATGATTTTTGGCATAAAAGAAAATAGATAAGTTTGACCCCATACAAAGTATGGTTTGGTTATTGCTAAAAATATACCCCAACGACTTAAGATTGCCTTTGTGCTCCAGGGTCACATTTTATTATATGAATTAAACATAACATTTGAAGTAGAAAAACTGAAATAGTATCTTCTTGTAAAACATACTTTTATTTACTTTATTGAATTTTTTATATATATTTATTTTTTTATTTTTTACAATGTATGGTGCTTATTAAAAAAGCAGATTTTGGTAGTTCAAGTAGCTTTACATATTATATATTAAACATTATATCACTTTAACCAAAATATACGGTTAGAAGTTATAAAATATATACGCAGCAATTTGTTATTCTGTGATGCAAGAAACACATTTTTATTTTGAATTTCAGGCAACTAAAACCACAAGTGTTTTTTTTTTTGTTAGTTTTTTTTTACTGTAAATGTACATTAAAAATTCAGAGGGGGGCCTATCATCTAACTACTGCTGTGTGATCCATGAGATCTCGAAACACATTTATCTAAATAGTGCTTTATACAACACATAATTTTTTCAAAGCAGTTTCATATTAATAAACAGGAAAATAAGAGGTATTTATGTTGTAAAATTAATCAATTATAAAAACATCTAATTTTAGCTATATATAAAGCATCTCTGCAAAAGACAATAGTATCATCATTTAGTTCAAGTCAGTTCAATATTGATTCAATATAGTTCAATAACAGTGTTGGTGTTGCAAAGATATTTTCAGTTCTATTATTTAAAGTTATTATCAGCTAGCTCAGTTCACTGAATCAATAATATTACTGAATATACTGTACATTTTTAATCAAACAAATCATGTTTGAGTTCTTCAAGCAGGGCTGAATTTGAAATAAATGTGCACAGTACCTTGGCAAGCTTCTCCTGGAGTTCTTCCATCTTTACTTGTTGCTCTGCATTGGTCTGAGACATTCACAAATAAACAAAGCTTAAATACGAAAACAGCTGCATTAGCCATTTGCTTATGTTCCAGACTGGTTAGTGCTGGTTGATCAGCGAGGCGATTTATTTCATTTACCATGGGAGTATTGTTGGTTAAGCTAGTTAGAACTGAAATACCGTATGCTGGTCTTCCCGACAGCAAATGGAAATAATGAGTTGTCATATCAGATGTACCTTCTGCAGTTTAGTCAGAAGTTCCTCCATCTCAGCTTTGCCTTGTTCTTTAGCCTGCAAAATGAAAACATAGACTGATGGCATCTCATCGAGCGTGCATCAGCAGGACGGTCCTCGCTTAGATCCTGAACAAACCTTCTGAATCTTCTGCTGGTATTCCACAGCCTTTCTCTTGAGCTCCTCGCTGGTCTGGCGAGACTCTTTCAGCTCGGATTCGTACAGGTCACTGCGGCGGCGAGCGGCCGACAGGTTCTCCTCCAGCTGACGAATAGACACACGCATTTCCTCCAGCTGAGCGTGGTACTCCTGCGGGGGCATACGTGGTTAAAATGCCACTTTAGCTACAGAAACACATAGTTTTATTATTTAGCTCATGTGGACATGTACTGTATGTTGCAGATGCTTTTATCCGAAGTTTCTTGCAGTGCAATGTAATCTGACAAAAGACAAAAGTCTGACAAAAGAAATAACTTTATTATTCTTTTTTTTTTATGAGAACCGTTTATTGAGATATAATTTTTTTTAATATATAAAATAAAAGTGTGTATGTGTTTTTGGTTGAGTTTCATGTTTGATACATCAGACTATTATGGCTTGTTATAGTATTGTATCATATGATAAAATAAAATAAAAATCTGAGTTTTATTCAGAGGCCCAAACTGAGCAAATATATGTAATTTGGTGCAGATAATGATGAATGAAATTCTGATAGCCTGTAATGTAAATCAATGAGATCTTTATAACAATATCAGATACTTGCATAAAATGATAAACAACTTATTCCTTACTCTATATCTCCAATAAAATGTCTCAGTAAGATGATATTTAAATGCTTCGTTCAATGCATCCAATTCAATGCAATACAGAGAGGATAATATATATATATATATATATATATATATATATATATAAAAAGAATTTCCTAAAAAGCCTGATCATTATATTTCATACTCATGATTTTTCAAAAAAAAAAAAAAAAGGATGTATGGATAATCAAGTAAACCTGCTTCAGTCCAGTAAGTGTTCATCTTGAAATATTATAATAACAATATCAAAGCTATTCTTGTGTTTACTTAGTCTTAAGATTTCACACCAAAAAGATACGAGAAGCAACAGCTGAAAGCTGTTATACATTTTGCATAAAGTCTAAATAAAAAATGTCTGAACTATGAATCAGATGACAGAAAGCGTACAGTAGGTCCTGTGCAAGGTTTTTCAACAAGGATTTGATCACCTTGATAATTCAAAGGTGTTTATAGGGTTATTTTTAGTTTAATATTCCTGCGTTCGACATGGCAAACCATTCATACGGTTGAGAAGCTTTACAAAGGGTATAAAAGAATCAGACTGGGTTCATGCAACCTATTTCAATGCAGCACTAAGCAAACAGTTTTGTGCAAAAAATGGCAGAATCAAATAAAACAGGCGAATCAGAAGACCTTTGTGAGAACATGAGATGAAATCAGTCTGAGTAACCAACCGCAGGATATAGAGAGAGACCAGCACATGAAAAACAGAGCGCAGAATTGGATACATAAGTGTGCAGAGTGGGTGAAAGGCCAGCGAGTGGGCGGACGGAGCGAGTGTGCCAGTCCGAGTCCAAATCAGCCCTTATCTTTCATCAGCCATTAGCTACAGGTCACAAATCACGTCCATGTCATGTGTGACAAGGCCACGGTCAACTAACGAGACGTCTTATGGAGTTTAGCGATAAACGGTAGCCTGGGAATACGTTAAAGGGGCAAAGGAAATCCAGCATGACAAGCATAAAAGATAGAATCAGTAACTGTCTGTGTTTATTAAACGTTGGTGTAAAGCATGCTGGACATGCTCCTTTGGAAATTGGGTAATTTGCACCCATAGAGACCAAGAATAAAGGCAGAGTTCACCTGAAAACGTACATTTTCTGGAAATGTCCTCACCCTCAGATCATCCAAGATGTAGATGAATTTATTAATGGAGAAATGTAGCATTGCATCAGTGTCTCATCAATGGATGCTTTGCAGTGAATGGGTGCCGTCGGAATGAGAGTCCAAACAGCTGATAAAAACATCACAATAATCCACAGCACTCCATCAGTTAATGTGTTGTGATGTGAAAAGCTGCATGTTGTAAGAAATTAATCCATCAAGCTACTTCAAACAGTTGCTCCCTGTAAAAAGTTATCTCATCTGAATTAGGAAAGAAATATGCGGCAATCTTATTTTAGATGGAAGCAACGGTTTGAAGTTGAAGAGATCTTAAAGAACTTGTTTCTTACAAACATGCAGATTTTTGCTGCACAAGACTTTAACTGATGGACTGGAGTGCAGTGGATTACTTGTGGATTATTATGATGTTTTTATCAGCTGTTTGGATTCTGACGGCACCCATTCACTGCAGAGCATCCTCTGGTGAGCAAGTGATTATCTTGGATGGACTGGTGGTGAGTGCAACATAACATAACATAACATTATTGTTGTGCCTCATATTTTTACTTTTTAAATCAAAGCAATATGGCACTTGAGGCTGTGCTATATTGTGAAAGAACAACAAAGTACACAAAAATGCTTATGGAAAAGCATGGTTGTGCTTTTTGCTTTACATCACCATAATGAGAATTATAATTATGCACCAGAAATTACAGAAAAGAGGTGCTTGACATTTTGTGAAACTGCCTCCCAAATTAAAGTCATAATATGAAAAAAAGGGGAAAAAATGCTCAAAATGAGTCAACACAACCTTCATCTGTCAGCCCTCTATGCTAGTGTGAGTGCTTAATTATCAATAGTGAGCTAATTGCTCTTCTGCACAAATAACTAAAATCGTGACAATAACATCTTGCCAGAAAGTGCCTTGAATTTCAACATCTGCAATAATTGCAAGCACTAAAAATCCTGAATGCCACATTCATTCATCAGAAAGAAAACTACAACTGATATCTCTTGAATACATCAATTGTTTATCCTAAACGCCAATAAGATTAAATGGAAAGGCAATTGATGCTTTTGCTGAAATCTCAGGTTTTTCAGACCTGGCTTTGCTTTGTCATTTCAGCAATTCAGAGATACAGCACTTTCTATATCAATATCAGGCACTGAAAACCCAGATCAAACACTATATAATCACAAATCCATCTTCTTTAAACTTTAACAATAGATCTCCAACAATGTCTCAAAATTAGAAAATTTGTCTCATTAATGTAAATTTCTCTTTTTAAGAGTAACACCAGAGACAGAGTACATTTTTTTGTATTTACAATTTTGTAAATTTGAAGTATAATTAAAGTACTGATTACAAGTCACTTACTGTGAGAATAAAAACTATATTAAAATACATTAAATTCCAATCCTTCCAGATATGTTTTTTTTTCTGCAAATTACATTCAAACAGCAAATGGCAACAATCTTTGACCATCTTTAAGAGGGAGGCATTCATTCATTCACTCAACCGATTTGTTCAAACATACCGATTTATTAAAGGGGTCATGAACTGAGAAATCAACTTTTACTTGAGCTTTTGACATATAAGAGATCATCTTACTAAAAGAACATACAGTAAGTTTCAGAACTGAAAACACCCTTGTACTGAAATAAAAGCTTCTATTGACACTAGGCCCATCAATAAATTAAAATATCAAATTTCATAGCTCCGCCCACTGATTCGCAAATAGCACGAGTGGCACTAAACAGGATTAAGCAACCAAGCAATAAACATGCCATTGAAGATCATGTTAAAGAATAGCAGAGTCCACACCACAACTAAAACGATAAAGGCACAGAGAAACGATATCCTTGGAATAACTTTCAGCGATTTTTCTTCTGATGAACGATAAAAACATTGACAGCCAGTCAGAATCAATCCTGCTGTAATGAGCTCGAGAATTTAAAGCGGCAGACGCATGTGCGCTTAGAATATACAGACAATATCGTTCGCTGTGTGGTGGCTAATATCGTTATCTTTATAGACATCGTTCTCGGTGTGAACAGGCCTTAAAGTAACAGAAGGCTCCTATGAAGGGCGTAGCTTGTCAAACAGACAAACATAAAGTTAGTTTACAATGCAAAACTGTTATCCAAATACAGTGGGTGTTTACTTGCAAGTCTTCAATGCGGCACACCCATAAAAACAGAGCATTTCTCAAGTCGACCTCAAAACCAGGGTAGAAAATAGCCTACTACTTGTTGATTTGATGTTTTTGAATTTGAAAACCAGGCAAACGTCATAAGTGGACCTGAGACAACAGTATAAAATAATTAAAAAGCCAGTTAATGACCCCTTTAAGGAATGACACAAGTGACTCCTTTTTTTTGAAAATAGGCTCATTTTTCAATTCCCCTCGAGGTAAACAGTTGAGTTTGACTATTTTCGAATCCATTCAGCCAATCTTCAGGCCTGGCGGTAGCACTTATAGCTTAGCTTAGCATAGATCATTGAATCTGATTAGACCGTTAGCATCTTGCTCAAAAATGACCAGATTTTCTGTGTTTTTCCTGTTTAGACTTGACTCTTCTGTAGTTACTAAGAGTTGTGTACTAAGACCAATGGAAAATGAAAAGCTGCAATTTTTCAGGCTGATATGGCTAGGAACTATGCTCTTATTCCAGAGTACTAATCAAGGAACTATGGATGCAGCCTTCTCAGTGAAATTAAGCAGTGCATGAAAATTGTCCCCAGCTAGTTTGTGTAGTTGAAGCAGAGTTCCTGGGGACTATTTTCAGGCGCTGCGTAATATCAATGCACCTGCTGCACCCATGATAAATTGATATATCTCAACACTAGTCTTTGTTTAGTTCATAAGTTCATAAATATAACAACAAAAAAAAAACACATGCACACAAAGAAAATCTGACTCTATGCAGCAGAGTTTGAAAGCATCAACTAAGCATCGACGAAGTTCTGTGAAACCAAACTTAAATTTTAGCAAACCACAGAGCTTGATCAAATCAAAGTATAGGATAAGTGAAAAGTGAAGACTTCATTTAAAGTCTGCTTGCTGCTAATTTGAGCCCTTTGCCGGTTTGTCACGACAGCATTTCAACGGCATCTGCAACATCCTTCACTGTGAGGTACCATTTTTGTCTCCATGGCAACCACAGTGCGATGGAGCCTGGCTCTGGGGGAGACGTGCATGCAGCAGCAGAAAAACAGGCTCTTTTTCCATTATGCTCTTACCTTCACAACTCATTCTTCATTTTACAGTACGTTCACCATCACTTTACTCGTGGCTGTAAGAGGCCATCACTATTTCACAGTCTTTCAGAAGCTGAGATGGACTGAGATCATTTGTACTTATATCAGTAGGAGGCTTATTAGCAGATGCCTGTGAAGCTCTAAGGGAATAATCTGAGAAATCTGTGAAATGCTCACTCACTCAGACCCCCCAGTGCTAAAGAAAGACACATGTCACAAAACCCCCCGAATATAAACATACTTTAATGAAGCACAAATCTCACTATCCTGAAACCTCTGGTTATGTCTGTCAGAGGTACATAAACCACTGCAGACACACAAAACTAAAAAACTTTTAAAGGCCCCGGTATATTTTCCAAAAACGGTACCACTTTACAGTGAAAGTATCTTATGTACAGCTTTAAATGCACTTACGTAAACAAAGTCACTTTGGAATGAAGCTGCTATGCTCATAAAAATCTGCTAAATGCATAAACGTAAATGTCTCCTAGAAAACTTATTTTTTGAGTTTATAGAGCTCTTTGCTCACTGGATTAATATGCATTGTCAAAAGCACTACAGAAGCGTCTGAAATGAATTCAAACCTGTTCTTTAATTTCCTGCAGTTTGTTGCTCTGCTCTCGTATGTCGTGTAGGAGCTGCAGAGCTTTATCATCCTCCTGCGACACCTCCATGCGGGCCTGCTCCAAACTGCGCTTCAAACTCTGAAATACACACACAACACAAAGAAAAAGTTTCACAAACCAAGCCGTACAGTTCATGTCATACCGCATTTCCACAAGCAGACAGTAAACCCACGCTGCATTCGGTGATATAGGTGGCCAGGTCTTGTTCTAAGATGGTCCTTTGTGTTTCAGAAGCCTTGAGCTCCACATCTTTCTGCTGCAAAACTGACTCCAGGTCTGACATCTTACGCTGCACTTTTGAAATCTCCTGCTCCATCTTTCAGAAAAACAAGGAAAAAAGAGACATCGGTGCATATATGAAAGATTTCATTATCCATAAAATAATGTAAGATATGCAGACGTACCTTTATATGTGACTGGTTATTCTCCTCTAGCAATCTATAAGCTTCGGCTCTGAAGGTCTTGTTCTCTGTGTGCTTGTAGGCTGAAAGACGGGGTCTGAATGAACGTGCCCTATCTAGAAGAAATAGAAAGAAGAAAAAAAAAGTTGAAGAACATGAAACCATATTTAAACAGTAATTAAACCAAAACACATGACTGAAACTTCTGCTGTTAACAGTAAAAGGTACTGTTCTGAAAAACAATTAAATGCTCCATTTCAGCTCTAATTAAGCCAAGAGATGTGTAAATCGATTAAACTTTGCGACGCAAATCTCAGAAAACAAAAACGCTCCAACAATAATTATAAAACTGCAGTTATAAAAAATGTTATTCCAAAAGGAGAAAGAAACATGATGCCAGGACACATTTGTTTTGCAGTGAGATTAAATGTATTTATTTGTTATCCAACTAGATCTGAAGAAAAGCTCTCAAATCTCTTTGATATGATGGTCCTGTTTAGCAGCAAATCAGATTTTAGCACATTTTATCATCCATTAAAAAAGTCTCATGTCCGATTGCTAAGAGAATTATGGAACATTGATATTGTTACAAAATATTTCTATTTCAAATAAATGCTGTACTTTTGAACTTTCAATTTATCCTATTTATCTATTTAACCTTAAGAATCCTAGAATATATCATGTATCAGTTTCCACAAAAATATGAAGCAGCACAACTGTTTTCAACACTGATAATAATCAGAAATGTTTCTTGAGCAGCAGATCAGCGTAGAATGATTTCATAAGTTCATGTGACACTGTAAACTGGAGAGTAATGGTGCTGAAAATGCTGCAAGTTTGCATCACAGGGATAAAGTTCATTTTAAAATATATCAAAATAGAAATTGTAACAATATTTCACAATATTACGGTATTTAACTGTATTTTTTTTATCAAATAATGCAACTTGGCGAACAGAAGAGACTCTTAAAAATGGTAGTTACATAGCACAAGCGGTGCATGGTGAGTTCACAATCAGCATTTCTCTACACTGGAAACCAAAATACTGATGACATCATCAGCACTCACGGGAACGTACAATTTTTGTCCAATCAAATATTCTATAGTTTCTAGAATGAGAATGTATACTGAATCCTTACTGCCTTTTACTTTCCGAATCCCACGAAACAAAGTATTTTCTGCGCATACGAGCTCAGCACGAAGCGTATAGTGCAGTCTATTTTTAACAAGCCCGATCATATTAGACATGCACAGACTGTTTCTAACTGCCACTCTCTACTTGGCATCCTCGGAGATGGAGAGAGAGAAAAAAAGAACGAATAGCGCTCCCAATAAAAGCACAAGCATCTCTACTCCTCTGTAACATTCTCTCTTGCTCTATGGCTTTTTCTTTCAGTGGCCTGAGGCTTTACAATTCAGCATTAGGGGGCTTATAGATTACAAAACACACACACACACAATTCAAAAGATGCTTATGGAATCGCTTTCCAAACCCAAAGCTGAGGTATGAACTCATGTTCACATTCACAGAAACGTGCAGAAAGCAGTAACACACACACACACACACACACACAGCACACATGCGCTATACAGACTCAAACCCGTGACTACAGGCACATCATGCATTCTCACATGTACAAAGATATTATTTATGTGGCAACATTATTTCCACACTTGTAAACCACTTTTAAACTCAATTTTAGAAAATGACAACAATATGCATGATTATGAAGATATTAAATATGATTTTTATTTGATGTGTTGAACTATACTGCAATCAAAGTTGAAAGGTTTGAAAGTAAAAACATAATATTTAATGCATTTTCCCTCAACACTGAAAGCAACTGTATCCAGTACATCATTAAACATTCTGCGGGTTAGTTACATCACCTGAACATGCAAATGATCATGCAAAAATATGATTATACTTCTGAAGCCAGCTGGATGCATAATTTAGTATGTGGAAAAGCAACACAGTGTTTCAAGATGAGGAATGATTGAATTATTCTGATCTCTTGGCTAATACTGATCTCTGGGGAATAAGAGAAATTCAGCTGTAGAGAACGGACAAAAAAAATCATGCAAAAAACACAAACTGGCATGCTGAAGGCCTGCATGAATTAGAAATCACTGATCAAACATGATAGAACATTAATGTAAACAAGAGCTTGGATGATTGACAAATAAGGTATAACTGATCGGTTTAATATGTGAGAAACAGGTCTGACACATGAGCATTATTCTTTAATGTGGCTAGGACCAACTAAATCACTAAAATAATGAAAAGATACACATTAAAAAACTATAAAACTAAAATAAATTTAAATAAACATTTAAAAATACATTTATAAAAAAATTGAATGATCAAAATAAATAAGGAAAATAAATATGAAATAAAATCAGTTGAACAAAATACTTCAAACAAACAAACTGAAATAAACAATGAAATAAAATGAACATTAAAATAATCAATTTCAATCAAATAAATAAACAGTAGGTCATTCTGAGTGATCACCTAAATTTGAACAGACAGACAGAAAGATGAACTGAACCGGAGAGCAATTCCAGCTGCAGTGTTGAACCGATTCACCACTGAGAGTCTCAGCATTATCCAGTCTTCTCATGCATTTGCCTTACGTGAACAACCAGCGTTTTTGTGGAACTTGAATGAATTAGTGCCACTATTCTAGAAATCACAGATTTGGAATGAATAGCTTCTATAAAAGTTAGCATTCAGATGCCAGATTAACATCAATAACATGAAGGACTCTGTAGGTGTTCTCTAATTTTGGTCAGAGTTCTTTTTCTAATATCTCATTTTTTATATCAAGTTTTTTATACTGTGCTTCAGAAAAGATGGGTGGATGGATGGATGGAGCTGAGGAGCTGTTGCAGCAGCCTCATGAATGGAATGCACAAACAGATGCATGCATCAAGTGTTGAGGTCATGCACTGAGTTCATCCACAGTAACACTTTCTGTTCGCAAAGATCAAATGATACTCTTTTTCTCCAGCCGGGCTACAGTCATGACCACACAATCCCTTCACCTGATCAGCACTTATGCATGAGTGCTCGCGTCAATCGCATTATTATTTCCCAAAAATAATATTCAGTTATCAGTGTGTGTGTGGGATAGTGAAAAAGCTCTCGAGGATTACTGAGCGTGTGCATCTCGACATACTGCAGGCTGGTGCATGAAATTATTCTCACTGTCAAACTTACAGACACTTTTAGACAGCTCTGCATTAATGTGAATGAGGATCACTGCATATTAATAAACGGTATTCAAATACTATATGCATAATTCTAGATTTGTGCAATACTGATCCCTGCATGCTGACGCTGTATTGGTTATTATTTAGATTTTATTTGATGATGTAACCACAAAAATACAAATAATGACAAGCTAACAGAGCTTAATAGGAGTGTTTGCTGGTTTAGGATTATAAAAGCAAATAATAATAAGAGATTAACTGAACTGACTAACTAAACTAATATTTGTAGGTTTAGCAAGGTTTAAGTACCAAATGTCCAACTATTTGCTTCAGCATGTGTTCTAAAACAGAGCCAATCCAGTGTGAGGTTCAGACAGTTTAAGTGGCTTAATAACAGCTTGAGCGACAGAAAGACACGATTCAACTGAAATCTCCAACTGTGGTAACAGAATGAGGAAAACATAGGAAGTGATGTGATTTACGGGTGTGTCTGAGTTCAACTTTTTACTTTGTTAACACATCTAAAAAATTACTGGCATTTGTTGATGCGTTTCCCAGCTAATTGCAAACAAAAACATTAACAGATTCTTTAAAATGGGGAACATAAAACATCCATATGAGTTGTTTTAGTAGCAGTGCAGAGAGGGAGGATGAGAGAGAGAGGAAAGTGCTGTTTCCATAGAAATAAGTCCATTATGCACCTTCTTGCTACTCTTTTCCTCATACATTTTTATTTCACTACACCCACACACTGTATTTTTCTCTCTCAACATACTACAGGTCGGTTACCTGAACTCAAGGCTGGGAATCTATAAATATTTGATTTTGCTGAAGAAAAGTGGTGGTGCAGAACTGTCACGATGCCAGGGTGGTTGCCAGAGCATTTTGATGCAGTTCCTAGGGTCAAAAGACCCCATCCTCTGGATTTGTCCACTTGTTTTCTGGTGAAAATTGTGCATCTGATCAATTAATAAAGCACCTGTGCACAAAGTACACACTCAACTTTAATACTTAGTGGTTTGATCAAATCACTACAGAATAAATCAGCTGCTGATATCAGAGCAGTTGTGTTGTACTAATGACCAGCGCAGTGGTGATATTCTGTACAGACCTGGTGTCATGACACGCATTGAGAGTTCACACGCTGACAGTGTTGGCACCACTAGTCTTAACTCTCTCTCTACACCCATCTGAGACGCCACCTGGACGTACAGTATTCTCAGCTTTTATATGAACACTAATGACAATATGTAACAAGACAAGGAGTCACATATTTAACCTTTTACAGCAAAACAATGAACTGCAAATCAGCAAAAAAAAACACTGGATCGCATTAATCTTTTTCTGTGGTTCAGTAAATAATATGAACACACTCATATCTTGTCAATACTCACCCTAAAGGAGACCGGCTTGAGCTGCTGTTCTGCTGTGGCTCCACTTTAGAGAGGGCAGGTCCAAATGAAGGAAGCCCAAGAGTGTTGAGTCGTCCTGGGCAGCCATGAGCTGGGGAACAGGCATCTATGGCTGGAGGTTTCCGAAGGAGTCATCCTCAGAGTTCTTGAGAAACAGAGGAGTTGTGCGGGAGAGACGGATCAGATACACTTGAGTGGGAAGAGAGAGGAGCACTGAGACGAGGAGGGAAGCGAGCTGAATCCTAGAGAAGACAGTGAATCGTGCACAGCCTTCTCTCGCTCACTCTCTCTCTCTCCACTACAGAAGCTCTCTATAATCACAGTAATACAAGCAGTAAGACTGACTCACTGTTGAAACTCTCTCTCTTTCTCACTCAGAACTGATATTTATCTTTTCTCCCCACATCTGATTACAATTTAGACATTTTGTGCCTCACTGTCTATGTCTTTATTTCTATAACTTATTTTGTAAGAATTTTTAGACAATCTATCTATCTACCCATCATGCTCTGACACTCTATGTATCATGCTATCTGACATTTTTTCTACCCATTTCTCTATCTACTTATCACACTCTGTCACTCTGTCTATCATGCTGTTTGATGCTCTATATACATATCACACTGTTGCTCTATCTGTCACACTATTTACGTGTTGCTCTATCTATCCATCAGTCACTCTATCTACCTATCACACTCTGTCACTCCATCTGTCACTCTATTTACCTGTTGCTCTATCTATCCACCTGTCACTCTATCTACCTATCACACTCTATTTACCTGTTGCTCTATCTATCCATCTGTCACTCTATTTACCTATCACACTCTGTCGCTCCATCTGTCACACTATTTACCTGTCGCTCTATCTATCCATCTGTCACTCTATCTACCTATCACACTTTGTCACTCTGTCACTCTATTTACCTGTTGCTCTATCTACCCATCTGTCACTCTATCTACCTATCACACTCTGTCGCTCTATCTGTAACTCTATTTACCTGTCGCTCTGTCTATCCATCTGTCACTCTATCTATCACTCTGTCTCTCTATCTGTAACTCTATTTACCTGTCACTCTGTCCATCCATCTGTCACTCTGTCTACCATTTACACTCTGTTGCTCTATCACACTCTGTTCCTCTATCACATTATTTGACAATTTATCTATCTACCTATTGTGCTCTGTCATTGTATCACAATATATGATGCTCCATCTCTCTATCTATCTACATATTGCACTCTATCACTCTTTCTTTCATGCTGTCTGATGCTCTATCTACATATTGCACTGTCACTCTATCTGTCACTCTATCTACCTAGCACAGTCCGTTGCTCTATCATACTTTTTGACAATCTATCTATCTATCTATCTATCTATCATGCTCTGTCGCTCTATCAATCTATCTGTCACTTTCTCTACCTGTCGCACTATCTACATGTCGCACGCTATCTGCTTCTCTATCACATATCTGTCACTATCTATCTGTCTATCTAGTATATCTATGGTATATATCTATCTACAGTATCTATATAAACAAAGTCAGGCAGACAAAAGCTAAAGAAAAAGATTGCACTCTTTCTGTTAATATTGATGTAGCATTTGTATAATTTATAACCTGCCATGACATGCATAATGATCTCAGATAATGACAGGATCATTGCTCCCTCCATTAAGCTCAGTGTTTGAAAACTTTAAAATGACATCATAAATTTGGAGTTCCATCCTTCCTGACTAGTCATTTTTTCCTTGAAATGAGTCCAGCATCTGAGTAAAGCTGCCTTTTTGGCATTAACTGAGTTACATCTGGATTATTCTCATTGATGACAAACACAAATTGACATGTTCATTAGCTGCTGTTGACACTGCCATAAGGAACTCTTCAGTATGAATGCATTCTCAGCCAAAATTCATTAAAGCCACAGTTGTCCTAGTCAATTTCACATCTAAAGACCGACACATTTCTTAATGAAAGACTAGCTTATTATATATCATTCCATGACTTATTGACTGAGGAGATAGTGTTCATTAATAGCCAGCGAAATGTGACAAAGTTTTGGCATGTGGTGTGATGCTTCCTGTCAGCTTTCACATTATGTTTCATATCAAGCTGCTAAATAATTCCACAGATAACAGATTGCAGAATAATGTCCAGACTGATTGTTACATATAAAGACCATCATCAGTGGGTGTACTGTTAGAAATTTAGATGGTTGTGTAGTATAAACATTATTGTTAGAAAAAGAAAGGAAAGGGACAGAGACACAAAAGCAGCATTTCTCTCTCAAACACAAGCATTCTAGCAATGTTACCAGGCAACAGGCTTGTGCTGTTATCTGAGCCAATGACAGATGAGCATTTATAAGGGAAATGGTGGACAAGGGGGGGGGGGGGTTTACTGAAGTTTTTATTCATATTTTAAGATTAGATTGTTTAGGGCTACAGTTATGTCATACACCATTTACATCATAACATGTCAATTATGATGCATTGCATGGCTGAAAATGCCAAGTGTCATATGGATGTTTTTTTTTTAGATATTACTCACCCAAACTGATTGTTTGGCAGTCAGATGACATTCTGGGATTATTTGTCGAAATACCTTTAAAGGGATCAAATAAATTCATCATTTAGCCTACTATATAACAAAATGAAGTTTTTTAAAGACTCTCCACACAACTTACAGAAACAATGTCCACTTCAAAAAGAGACATAAAACACATACATTTATTACATATGTACTATATGTACTCCATATGAACTGTACGCTGAATCATTTTTTTGTCATATGATGCATCGGGTGAGAAACAGACTGATATTATTAGGCTTATTATTCAGCAATAGTGATTTGATCACTGTGAACAGTAATAAACTAAATTATATGGATTTTAATATAAATATTTATTTTTGAATTAAGTATTCATTGGTGCCTGAAGCAGAATATGAAAAACAGATTAAACAGATAGCATTTAAAGTGGACCCACTTTGTAAATCTTGCATTTTACTGAAAAGATGTAATGCTGTGATATGAAAGAAAGTGTGCAGTGATAAAGCGATTGATAAAGAGGTTGATTTCTTGAGGACAGAGAGGGAGAGAGTAACTGATTAATTGCAGTCTGAAGTTGTTTGCGTGGGGTGGATGGAGCCTTCAAACATCTATCAGCAGCTTAGAAATGTGGTGTGTGGGTTTACTTCTCATTTCTGCTGCGTGTTCATTCAGAGTCCTCAACATTTAATCAATATCTCACGAGCAGCAGTGCTGTTAGTTACTGTGTTGTTTATATGCACTCTAATAATGGGAATACTAGCAAACGACGCCGAAGGAAGATGAAGCAAAACGTAACAAACTGAAACAAGCGGAGTGATACTAACAGTGAAACATGTTAGCGCTGACGGACTCTTAGCCAATCAAATTAGAGCTCTAGAACACACCGCTGAATAAAAAGCCTTTTATACATTCTATGGTTCCAAGACCATGTGCGAGTCATTTAATCATTTATTCAGTCAATGCAGATTATTATTTTAGAGCGAGTCATTTGTCAAATATAATAAGATTTATTTTTATATTAGGCTTTATTATTATATAATTGTTTATTATATTATGTATTTTAATACACAATTAAATTAGTTAGCTAACGGTTGAATGAATATGTATTTAGCGGAGCTTCAATAATAGTGCTTGATCTGATACATGAGTCTTTCATTACCATAGACAGTAAAAGAAATGGACACAGCGACCCCATTGGAACTCAACTGAGACAAGTGAAGCCCATTTTTAGCGTTTTTTAGCACTTCCGTTTCTGACGCACAGCCTCAAACTAAGCTTGATGACGTCAGCAACCTGTCTGACAGATGTAAATCTTCTAGTAGCTGTGCGTGCAAACTGCCATCGTTAATCTTGCAGAGACGGCGAGCTTGAGCGGGGAGTTCTTTGTCGTGAGTAAGCAGGAGTAAGTATTCTGATTAATTATTTTGTATAGTATTTTAAAATGTAAAGCCAGTACGCCATATTAAGTTAATTGCCTGCGAGCTTCTCCTCCTGTCTGTACGGTAATTTCTCTACTGTGCCACAGAGAGTCGAGTGGTTATGACCAATCGTTAGCCTATTTTTACAAAAACTGTTTCTACGGGGCCATAATGTAACATAGAAGGTAATGGAGCCCTTTATACATTGTCGTGTATCTTTAGAAATAAATAATGGACAAAAGGAGTCTTTAAATGCCTCAGATGTAAAGTTATTCGCCAAAATGAATGGGAGTCAATGGGATGCTAACGCAAGTGAAGTTCTGCTACAAGATGGCGGCACGCGGCCGACTTCAACTTCCGGTTGACTTCCTTGGCGCCTTTTCATTACACCATGGCAAATGACGATGAGCAAATCATTGAATCGTTCATTCAAGCGATTCGTTCCAAAACACTGATTCAGTCAGGAATCAAACAAGTGAGTTTCTTTATGAGCGAGTCATTTGCAACATTTTCTTAATAACCGATTCCTTTAGGAACAAAGGGGAATAAGTCAGTCTTATGAAAACAGTGAAGCCATGCAGTATTGTAAATAAATTCCATGCCAAATAAATAAATAAATAATAATTAAACCAGAGACTAAGATGGTTTGCTGGTCTGAGCCGTCTAAGCCTGACCTTGATCAGTTTATGGCTGGTTTTGATGGGGTTTGAGCACTTTTTTCAGATGGTCAGGTTAAACCATCTTAACACTAGTTTGGCCAGGCTGGAAGACTGGCTTATACTGGCTAAAACCACCTGTAATCAGTTAAAACCAGTAGTGAAGCACATCATTTAGTATGGAATCGTAACAGCATTAGGCTGCGCTTCATAAAAATTATAAATAGCCTTTATTTTGCTCTTGACTAGGCACATCAGAATGTCTTTGGGAAAATATGTTTAGATAAGGAAGAGCGCAGCTCCCTCCAATGGATTGTGAAGGAACTGCATAGAAATATTGGGGTTCTTATATAAGTAATAAATGTTGTGTATTTAAAGATATGCTGTTTTAACAGCACATCATCTGTAAAAGTGTGGATTGTGTATGGATTGTATAACAGCACTGAAAGTCTTTGTGTTTTCTCTTTGGCCTGCAGAAGAGAGCTGTGGGATAGTCAGGACTATGACTCATATAGCATTATATAAATGCCAATGTATTCAGCTAAGAGCTTCAAAAAATGCATCATAAATTAATCAGACTGGAATAATAATCATCAGGACATTTAAGAGCTCTTGTCCTCCAGAGTTTTCGAGAGCGACAGAAAACAAGTGTTGAAATCAAATTAAATAACAATAAACTGAGAATGTGATATTTAAATTGATTCACATATTGCTGAACAGCATTAGCAAAGAATCTACTGAATATTTTAATTGTAAGGATGCAGCTAAATGTGTAGTTATGTATAGATTTAGCATGCATTCAAAGGGTGTTGCTTTAGCATGTTTGATGTTGCCTTATATACTTGTGCAATAATAAATGAATAAATGTATTACTCTTGCACTTTTTAAGGCTGACCCACAAGAAAAATGTTTAGCAATTTATACAATTTATGAAGAGCACTTGTTTTCCACCAGATGGCAGAATTGATCTTCATGTCTGTGGTTCAGCATCACGGTATTTTAGTGTGTACAATGAAATACTTGGGTCCCGCTTACTACAGTAAATACTGTATACTGCCAAGAGTTCAGTTCTATTAAGCCTTTTTTGGAGTTTGATAAACAATTCTATGAAAACGTCTTTTGCCAGATATTTTCTTTCTTTCTTTCTTTATTTCTTTATTTACTATATCCTGTATGTGTTGTTATTTACATTTATATTTATATTTTTTAATCAAAAAATAATATATTTATTTATTTATTTTCTCCTTTATGTTTAATTTACTTATTTATTTTAATATTTTAATCAGTCTATTTACAGATCAAATTATTTGTTTCTAAGTGTTGTATTTATGTACAGAATATTAAAAAAAGAATATATTTATTAACTATCTATTTTCACTCTTGTATGTTTTATTTACTCATGGCTCATATGTTTTCATCTTCTAAAACCAAAATTCATTTTTTTTAATTGTAGTTTTTATTTTGTAACACTTTACTCGAAGCCTTAATATATAATGCACTATAAAAGTATTTTAATGCATTAATTGAGTCTTGTAATGTACTGTACCTTATAATGTATTTAATAATTATAAGCACATTTATAATACATGCATCTACTTATCTATTCACTGTTACACCTTTAGAAAACAGATTTCATTAAATAACATGACAAACAGCCAGTTTCCATTGTAACAAGGAATCTGCATATATAATGCATTATAAATATACAATGAAAATAATGCATTGTAATGTTCATTATAAATATATTTACAATGCATAATACATAAAGGCTTTAAGTAAAATGTTACCATTATCTATTTTTCATATGACCGGTTAGATTCAGAGTGTTTTCATGAATAAAAGTTAGTATCATAATAAATATCTGTACATTTAGAAGATGACATACCATTTTGCAGTGCAATGACTAACACTTAACAAAAGCTAAGCAGATTGATCTTTTTGTGTCTGCTTTAATCACAAGGATTATAAAGGCAGCCTCAATCCCCTGAAGCACCAGCTCATTCAAACATCTAGTTTCTGCCATTCATTCTACAGTAAATGACCGTACAGTGATCAGACGGTTTGTGCTCTGGAATGACAGTGACCCACTTTCATTTGTATGTTAATATTATGGTCCACAAGTGAAGTCTTTGTTTCTCAGTAATCACTAACTCTTCGCGTCTCACTGAAATACATTTCATCACATGCTACAGGAGCAGCACTGAACCATTAGAAAACAAGTGCACTGAAGCATGTCTTACACTACTGAGATGACTGAACTCTGTGAACACTGTGAAATGAGATTAAATGAGATCCGTTCGGATCACCAGGATGAACCAAAGGGAGTGTAAGGGAATTCTGCGTTCCTTACAGATGTTCTGTTTCTGCTGCTGTGGAAGGTTTTCAGTAATCTGGTGTTTGTATGTTCATGCTGAAACCCCGCTGTGTAATAACGAGGTCGAACCATTTCAAAACACAATGACTGAAAAGTCATGAATGTGTGCTGTCATGTTAATTACATTCCTGTCACTTCGCAAACTTGTCTAGAGGTCAAATAAAGTTTGAAACCATTTGAACTCAAATATTTCTATAATAATTAAATACATAAACAAATAACATACAAAACAAAACAGCTATTTAGGATTAAATAAATACTATTAGGAGACAATTAAGTTTTTTTCACTAATAATTCTTATTAGATTATTATTACTGTAATACAGTACAACCATCCTGTGTAGTCAAGATGTTTTTAAATATAAAAATCAAAACCTTTACATAAATGCAGAACGGAAATTACATAATACATACTGGTTATAATTTAAATTATTTACATTATATATATATATATATATATATATATATATATATATATATATATATATATATATATATATATATATACATATATATATATAGTATAATAATAATTAATAAATTACATAGTTAATATATAATAATCAATTAATTATACATGAATAATACAAAAATATATGATGCACAAAATAAAAATACTATATGAATATTAATAAGAGGAAGGAATCAACAGAAAGCTAAAATATCTTGAAATTGTTGTCAGAATAGGAAAATTAACCATATGAACCATAATAGTAAAAAAAAAAGATAAAAAAATACATTTGTTGTTTGCTAAATATGATATTTATGAAATCACAAACTGTATTTGATCAAACAAATAATATAGATTATGAAAAGGACAGTTTTGACTGTATCAATGAGAAGTCATTAACCTTCAAGAACATACTGTCATCCCCAATACACCAGTAACAATCATATGTCATTCACCCAGTTCTTCTATAGCATATGGCGTTATCACAATCCACCAATGGGCGGCTACGATGAGCAGGTTGATTAGCTGACGTCACGGGCGCAGAGAGGTTTGGGAGGAGGCTCTTGCGCGAGAGCAATCCGTGTATTTGGGTGTCGTATAGGCCAGGGATGTGAGTTAGGGGCGACAATAATGGGGAATAACCGGGACCCCGGTGCTCTGGAGTGGACACAACGACTGGACGGTGATCATCAAGGGGGTTAACGTGAAGATCAGCCATCTCGAGAGTGTTTTACACTGATTTAACGAAGCTTGATGGATTACACTGGATTCAGTGATCAATTAATTGCCACCGGATACTTGATAAAGCGCATATAATCATACTGGATACGATTTATCCATTTCCATGGCGTTACTATCGACCCAGAGCCAAGCAGGTCACCTGGACCCAGGACTAACGCGGGCTCACCGGGTCTAAAGCGCTCGATCTGTCGTGTTTCCGGCGATGTCCGCGTCCTGCCTCGATCTGCGCAGTGTTATTTCAGCACCACCGCAGCTGGACAGCGACCGCATGGACCGAGCTCTCGATCCCAGCCGCCAAAACTCGCCAGACTCCGCCGGGGAATACCAGACCCTCACGCTGCTACACACCGCGCCCGGGGGGCTCGGCATGGCTCTGGAGGAGGAGCTGGCCATGCTCACCCGCGAACGGGAGGAGGACCTGGATGTATCCGCCACGGAGGCACCTGTGAGCGGACAGAATTCTGACCTACTGTCGCTCTTCCGGCAAAAAGAGAAGGATTTGGTCCTTGCTGCTAAACTGGGCAAAGCTCTACTTGAACGGAACCAAGACCTCACAAAGCAATATGACAACATGACCAAGGATTTAAACGACAAACTCGAAGTGAGGAACTCTAACACTATATTTGAGTTTATACACTGCCATCAGTTTGTATTTTAAAAAGTTTCTGCCATTGGATTCTTCCAGTTAATTGGTTTCAGCTTACAATATAAATTTCCGACACATTGATCGACTTTTGTTTAAATTAAATACGACTAGGGTAACAAATAACTTGTTAAAAAAACAATAAGTTACTACTCCAAACATTGATAAAATCAGCAATAAATAAATAAATAAATAATCCATAGTACGTTTTCATGCCCAGTGCAACTATGGGAAGTTGGTGAATGGGACTGAATCGTGTTTTTTTTTTTTTCATTGTATGACTATTTAGACAAACAAACAAAAATGCTTTGTTTGTTAGTTAATAATATTGTATTATACACACACACACACGTTTATATATATATATATATATATATATATATATATATATATATATATATATATATATATATATATATATATATACAGTATTGTTCAAAATAATAGCAGTACAATGTGACTAACCAGAATAATCAAGGTTTTTCGTATATTTTTTTATTGCTACGTGGCAAACAAGTTACCAGTAGGTTCAGTAGATTCTCAGAAAACAAATGAGTCCCAGCATTCATGATATGCACGCTCTTAAGGCTGTGCAATTGGGCAATTAGTTGAATTAGTTGAAAGGGGTGTGTTCAAAAAAATAGCAGTGTGGCATTCAATCACTGAGGTCATCAATTTTGTGAAGAAACAGGTGTGAATCAGGTGGCCCCTATTTAAGGATGAAGCCAACACTTGTTGAACATGCATTTGAAAGCTGAGGAAAATGGGTCGTTCAAGACATTGTTCAGAAGAACAGCGTACTTTGATTAAAAAGTTGATTAGAGAGGGGAAAACCTATAAAGAGGTGCAAAAAATGATAGGCTGTTCAGCTAAAATGATCTCCAATGCCTTAAAATGGAGAGCAAAACCAGAGAGACGTGGAAGAAAACGGAAGACAACCATCAAAATGGATAGAAGAATAACCAGAATGGCAAAGGCTCAGCCAATGATCACCTCCAGGATGATCAAAGACAGTCTGGAGTTACCTGTAAGTACTGTGACAGTTAGAAGACGTCTGTGTGAAGCTAATCTATTTTCAAGAATCCCCCGCAAAGTCCCTCTGTTAAAAAAAAGGCATGTGCAGAAGAGGTTACTATTTGCCAAAGAACACATCAACTGGCCTAAAGAGAAATGGAGGAACATTTTGTGGACTGATGAGAGTAAAATTGTTCTTTTTGGGTCCAAGGGCCACAGGCAGTTTGTGAGACGACCCCCAAACTCTGAATTCAAGCCACAGTACACAGTGAAGACAGTGAAGCATGGAGGTGCAAGCATCATGATATGGGCATGTTTCTCCTACTATGGTGTTGGGCCTATTTATCGCATACCAGGGATCATGGATCAGTTTGCATATGTTAAAATACTTGAAGAGGTCATGTTGCCCTATGCTGAAGAGGACATGCCCTTGAAATGGTTGTTTCAACAAGACAATGACCCAAAACACACTAGTAAACGGGCAAAGTCTTGGTTCCAAACCAACAAAATTAATGTTATGGAGTGGCCAGCCCAATCTCCAGACCTTAATCCAATTGAGAACTTGTGGGGTGATATCAAAAATGCTGTTTCTGAAGCAAAACCAAGAAATGTGAATGAATTGTGGAATGTTGTTAAAGAATCATGGAGTGGAATAACAGCTGAGAGGTGCCACAAGTTGGTTGACTCCATGCCACACAGATGTCAAGCAGTTTTAAAAAACTGTGGTCATACAGCTAAATATTAGTTTAGCGATTCACAGGATTGCTAAATCCCAGAAAAAAAAAATGTTTGTACAAAATAGTTTTGAGTTTGTACAGTCAAAGGTAGACACTGCTATTTTTTTGAACACACCCCTTTCAACTAATTCAACTAATTGCCCAATTGCACAGCCTTAAGAGCGTGCATATCATGAATGCTGGGTCTTGTTTGTTTTCTGACAATCTACTGAACCTACTGGTAACTTGTTTGCCACGTAGCAATAAAAAATATACTAAAAACCTTGATTATTCTGGTTAGTCACATTGTACTGCTATTATTTTGAACAAGACTGTATATATATATATATATACTTGTAAAAAATAAAGCTTCCCGATTTAAGTGATTTTTTATATTTTGGGGATTTTTTTAAAATCTTTTTTTTGTATTATATATTATTATAAATAATGTATCATTTGAATTGTAACCTATTCTTTAATCTCTCTCTCTCTCTCTCTCTCTCTCTCTCTCTCTCTCTCTCTATATATATATATATATATATACATATATATATAATTTAATACTCCAGTGCTGTGATTGATTTCATGGTCATGTTTTGTTTACATTGGTGTGCAGTCAGTCTGCTTTTTAATTATTAATCAAGATGTATCATAATCACTTAAATGAGTCGAACACATTTAGTCTCAAACTGTTAGTCTCCAGTTTCTTCCTCATGCTGAACTGCTGAAGAGTTCCCAACTGCAGCTGTGCTCAAAACGGTTTCTAATTGCACCAAAATAGGCATAAATCCTAAAAGCAAATGTTTTTAAGACTAATATTATGTTATAAAGATTTTTATAAAGTCATCAAATGATGGTGAACGGCTTGAGGAAACAACTAGAACCACAACTAACAGCTGTTTGTCAAGAACCAAGCGTCTACTGTCACTGAATGTCGACTGTGTGAAGCGCTGAATCTGGTTCAGATCTATACAAGCTCTTATGGTTGTTTCAGGAATGCTTTGGCTCTCTTCTGAGGGCCAGACTCTTCTCCATGCAACTCTCCCTCCTGCCCAGTTCACATCTTTGACTTAAACCTCGTCTTAATCCATGTCCCAGTCTGCTCTCTTTTCCTTACTCATATTTCCAGACTAATTTGAGGAATCCTTCATCCTCTTACAAAAGCAAATAATCAGCACTTGAAATGACTTCTAACAGTTAATTGCATTGATAGCCGTCACAGTGGATTTCATGGCCCTTAATCAGTGCCAGATTTCATTTTCTGCAATTATAGCAGGAGCTCTCATAGGTGCCCGGGACTCAACCTGACTGACCCTTTATGGCATGAGAACTTTAAGTCTCAGACCATGAAATCTGAATGTCTGGCTATCATGGACTAGCATCAGTCCACATTACAGCTTATTCGGGGCCCTTTTAAGACCATACACTCTCAGAAAAAGGTACAAAAGGTGTCACTGAGGTGGTACCTTTTCAAAAGGTACAAATTTGTACCATATTTATCCCTAGAGTAGTACCTTAAGGGTACATAATAATACTTAAATGGAACATTTTCGTACCTAAATGGTGCAGTTTAATACTTTTGAAAGGGCACCGCCCCAGTGACAGCTTTTGTACCTTTTTTTCTGAGAGTGTTTGATAAAAATATAAGGCAACCAATCATATGCTTCTGTTTTACATGTCATTTGTGGGCGGGTTATTTTAATTATTTGATGTCACAACAGTTTACCAGCATGGAGAAAAATCAGATCATAGAGCACTTCGAAATTCCCAAAGGTACATTATTTCACAAATATTCTTGTTTAATTAAAGTCTCTTCTGCTCACCAAAGCTGCAATTATTTGATCAAAAATACAGTACAAGATGTAAAATATTAATACAGCTTTGAATAACTGTTTTCTATTGTAATATCTTTAAAAAAGTATTTTATTCCTGTGATCAAAGCTGAATTTTCAGCATCACTACTCCAGTCTACTCCAGTCCTTCAGAAACATTATAATATGCAGATTTTCAAAAAAAACAAAAAAAAACATTTATGATTATTATCAATATTAAAAAGAAGTTGTGCTGCTTAACATTTTTGTGGAAACTGATACATTGTATTTTTCAGGATTCTTTGATGAATAGAACACTCAAATATTTTGTAAAATTATAAATGTCTTTACTTTCACCGTAATAAATCCTTACTGAATAAAAGCATTAATTACTTTTTAAAAATCATACTGGCCCCAAACCTTTTGAACATTGTACTGTACTTCAAAACAGTAGTTTTGGTAGCCTTATCATAGTACTAGTGTATTTGCTACTAAGTGCGTTAAACAGAACTATTAATATCTACTAAAGATTTGATGCCACTAACCTGGCAAACTTTGGTAAATCCAGTGATTCACTCAACAAATGTCAGTGACCCTGGTCTTTCTCTATCAGCTCCTGGAGCAGGAGAAGCACGAGCTGCGACGGCGTTTGGAGAGTCGTGAGGGCGAGTGGGAAGGCCGGGTGGCCGAACTGGAGACAGATGTGCAACAGCTGCAGGGGGAGCTGGAGAGAAATCAGGTGCAGCTGCGTGAGGCCGACCGTGACAAGAGCCGAGCCATCAGTGAGCTGTCAGAACAAAACCATCGCCTGCTGGAGCAGCTCAGCAGGGTGAGTGAGATGTTCAGCCTGATATGGGTACAGTTTGCAGGGGGTCAGATGAGCCCAAAACAACTAGATGTAGATGGGTTTCACAGAATACAGCTCTGTAAACCTTAGATTTCAAGATTAAGAAATGGTCAGGTTTTTTTTTTTTTACTTTAAGCCAAATCTGCTCTATAGTAGTATTTATTTATTTATTTTTGGCTGGAGTTTGTTTATGTGATCGAATGCAGCCTGTTTCTGTTGATACACTTGTGGCGTCAGATACGACAAAGCACATTTATTTTATAGCACATTTTGTGCACAATTTAATTACAATTTGCTTTATATAGCCATGATAGAAAGAAAAAGAATATCTATATATATAAATATATATATCTATCTATATCTATCTATATATATCTATATATATATATATATATATATATATATATATATATATAAAATATATTATTACAATTAATTATAAAAAGTATAGAAAAATAAAATAAAATAACAAAACAAATATAATAATACAAATAATGCAAAATGCCGCTTTATATAGTCACAATAAAGAAAATGAAATTTGATAATAAAAATGTAAAATAATTCAAGACAAATAATATATGTAATGCAATGTAAAAAAAAAAGAAATATTAAAATCCATTTAAAAAGGAAAGAAAAAATATTAATTAAAAAACTAAATAATAATAAATAATAGAAAAGGCAAGGCACATTACAGAGAAAGGTGGAAAACAACACACATGCTATGAATAAATTTCATGCTAAGGCACAGAGTGTGTCCCTTCATCTTCCTGAAACACTGCTTTACACAAACTCATCAAAATTCCACTATGCCCCAGTCCGTTTTCAATAATTCAACAGCTGTGTGGCTCAAAATTATGCGATCTACCTGTCTGACAATCCAGCAGGGCAACCTTGAAGACGTACAGAAAATTAAGATGATAACCTTTAACTGTTGCCAGTGAATGAGGATGACGAAGAAGTAAACTTTTCAAAGACACAATTTTTCAGCATCTTTGTGTTTGAATTTAAAATCTGTCTGTTTCACAACTGTTGCACTTGAATGTGTCAAGGCCAGCAAACAGAATATCTTTGATAACATGAATTATATGTTTGAGAACACAATTTTGCAGTTCGCCTGTGTTGCATAGGTCCATTTACAGTATGATACTTTAATACAATTTTTTTTAAAACTATTAAACCAAAAATGTGCCACAGGTCTGATCTGAAAGTCAAGTCGGTTCAGTTTATTTAATTATTTTAGCAATTCAACTTAAAAAAATATTTTATTTCAGGAAATGTTAATTTTTGGGGGGGGGGGTTAGTTATAGTTTTAGTTAACAATAAAAGTTGCTGTTGACATCAAAATCCATGTTATTTTGATGCAGTTATGTGGTAATATAGCTAATATTAATACAACATCACTACATTATTAAAGGCCTTGTTGAAGGAATTTTTTTTTTTTTTTGTGCATCATCATTTATGCATAACATCATATCTTGATATCAATAAATAGGATTTAATAATCACATATTTGTTTTTGCATCACACTGGCTGAAGTCACATTGAAACATGATGAAATTCTTAATGATGAATTGCTAATGTTGAATAAATACAGTAATTTCTGAGCAATGATGGTAAATTTGTGTTTTATTGATTTGGCTGGAAATTGAGATTTGCAGGTTAAATGCAACATTGAGTTAAGGTTGCGTTTCTATGTGCGACTCTTGTTCACAGGCGTATTTGAATTCTCATTGAGTCTTATTGATTTTGCCCCAGGACGGCTGTGGTGTTGTGGTAACGATGCAGCTGAGGTCAGACAACAATCTCTTGCTGCATCGAAAGAGCCGCGTTGCCCTGACAAACCGCTTTGAACTTCAGTCTTAATGACTTTAACATTCAGATTTACTGCAGTTGTCAATAACATGCTTTAAAACTGTCAATCCTAGTTTTATAATTAATATTCACACACAAATGTAAGAAGAATCAATGCTGATAAACTAATCAAGAGTGGCAGCACAAGGGCTTCCAGCTGAGGGCAAAAACACCAGCAAAATCAAAACATGATCTCAGAAAATAATGGACTAATAAATAATGAAACCCATTTATTTTGATCCACTGGAAACTAAAATGAATAATAATAAAAAAAAAAAAAGCAAACAGTCCTTCTGAAAGAACTATTTAGAACTATTTTTTTGGATTTATCATTGATATTATTATTTTTGTTAATACTTTGAACAAGTTTTTTTATATATATTTTAGTTGTTTTTATTTTAATTTTAGTTTAGGTTTTAGTAATTTTGTTGTCAATTTTTTTAATTTTTACTGGTTTGTTTTGCGAATTTTCATAATTTGTTTAGTTATTTTAGTACTTCAACTTAAACTAAATTAAAAATGGTGCTTTGGTCATAAGTTGAAATAATAATAATAATAATATAATATATATATATATATTTTTTTTTCATTTTCTTTTTTTTGTGAATGCATTTTTTTTCCAGTTTTAGTAATTATTATTTTTGTACATAAATGAAAAATTAGAAACGTTGCCTTTGAAACCACATTTTAAATGACCATCAACTGAGAAAGAAAGATGCTTTTTGTTATCTGAATGGTGTAGCTACAACATCTACCATCTGCAGTTACTACTAGAATGAACTAGTCACAACTTGACCACATGGTCATTTGATTGGTTAACATCGTTAGTGTTTTTAACTTTTTAAAGCTATTAAACTAGTCAGTTGCTGACGGAGATGTTCTCAAAAGCAAGAAAGAGGCTCTGAGTATAAGACAACTAAATACGCTTGACAAATCTGCTAATGGATCTAGACCTGCAAACTCAGATGACCTTCCTTCTGTGAGACAAGTGACAGAAAATGACATAAGGCAGAGAGACACTTGGATGAATTCAGGTGGGATAAGGCTTTAATCCAGATCCTCTTTAATAACATTACATCCAGCCGACTGAAATCGAGCAAGACAGGACAACAAAAACTGTGGGATGACTTATATATAAAGCAACAACGTAAAGAAAAGGAAATCACAAATGAGATTTCATTAACATATTGATTTTTTCTTCAATACAGTGTTAAGATTAATTAGGATAAAAAATAATCTCCTGCTCTTTCTTCTGATAAAAAAAAAAAAACAGAAGAAGAGTTTTAGAAGAGATATAAAAATGTCTTAAACTGCATGATTTTTTTCTCAGTATGACTTATAGTTATATATTTTTAATATATGAAAGAGAAACACCTGAGAAAAAGTTGACATAGAAATAAAACATTAATGCAATAAAAGAAAATTCTGGAGCGACAGTGACTATGCTAAGCTGTTTTATCTATAAAACGTACAAGTATATATTTACATGCTACTAGTACTTATTTTTAGATACTAGTATCTATTATATGAAGTACCAGTACTTTAGATACTAGTACCTATAAAATAGATACTAGTACTTAATATTATATAATATTACTTACTCGTTGGTTACTAGTAACTATTCAGGGCCCGGTTCCCTGATAACGCTCACTCTTAGCACGCTAAGAAGACTCGAAAGATATATCTTACCAAAGTTGTTTATGTTCCTAAGTGTGTTCCCCGAAGTGTCCTTTAGGAAGCTTCTTAACTCGCTGCCTCTTACGTTCCACATTACAAAAGCGCTGTCCCAAGTGAAGGTGCTGAATTAGTTGGCATCGATTGCTCAGGAATCCATTTTCCACTTCACGCGAAGGTGCAATACAGCATTAAGAAAGACAACACGTTCTATGCAAATGAAACATATATAAGTAACATATATTTGAACATAGTTTAAGTTATCTGTAAAATATAGACTATTCATTAAATTATCAAATTGTCAGTAATATGTTTACACGATATGTTGTGACGGTTAGACGAACCGGGTATCCCTCGCTAATCATCCACCCTCCTTATCCCGTTGTGCCACTTGTGCCACTTCTTGACATAGGTTTAACGACTTCTAAAAGTTATGTAATACACTTTTATATTAATGGTAAGGTACTTTACAATCAGAATTGATTGGCAAGCAGCTGCAGTTACTTCTGTTTAATGCGGGATTGATTGCCAATAGGTTTATGTTTTCAATTAAAAGTAACCTATCTACAATGAACAGAGAGAGAGAGAGAGTTAGATACAGAATATGGTGGGGAAGCAACGTAAAAAAGGGCACTAAGCTTCTCGTCAGAGGAACTTGAAGTTTTGCTTGACCTTGCCACCAGGTTGGAGATCACACCCCTATGGTCCACTATAATGATGGATTGACGATGGGGATGAGTGTGCCATCCACCAGGCCCAAGACTCTGGGGATGCCAGCAATGGCATGACAGCCCTGCTGCACCTCCTGGACCTCCTGATGTGTTGCCGGCAGCCGGATGTAATCCCCGTCATGGCACAGAAGGGCGTTGGTGACAGTGTGGATGCACCTTTACACCGAGGTCTTACTTAGGCCGTAGCCCTCTCCCACAACCTCGATGAAGCTCCCTGTAGCTAAAAACCTAAGCGCTGCAAGCAGCTGGACTTCAGGGCTTAAAGCAAAATTCTGCCGTGTTAGCCTGGCAGGCGCAGGTCTGAGAAGGTCCAGCAGCTCCATAATGAGCTGTCTTGTGAGGCGAATTTTTTCAAAAGGGCTTAAGTTTTGTCGAATAAAAAAATTGACATGGACTAAACGGCTCCGTGGCCGGCGCCATCTTTGATTCAATACAAGAACATGTTGGATCGCTGCCATAGTTGGTCGCTTACTGGACACCACCATGCTTACCCATTTATAGATCTTAGACATTTAGAGCCAAATTCTTTGCCAGATTTTAATTATCAAAAGCGATTGCCAATTTAAACGCTTTAATGACATTACGAAATAGCTTAGGCTAATTACCACCATATTAGTTCTGATACCAAATAAAGTCAACTTCATAAATAGGCCTGTATCCATTGCAAACATATTTTATTATTAGTCTTAAAAGATCCATAATATAAAATAATTGTTGAGCCACAACATTGTCAACATACCACAGTTTGACTTGCACTGCGTTGCACTGATTTCTAAAGACAGCTGCACAGTAGCGTCTTGAGCTCAAACAACGCTAAGAGAGAGTTTACGAATGGTCCAGGCCAACCTTACTAAAGTGTGACTTACAGAAGATATACTTATCGTACGAACGTGTCGGGAATCGTGCCATAAGGTTAAGAGAGAGGTTAAGGAATAGGTTAAGAACTACTTAGCGATAAGAATGTTTTGGGGCCCAGTTTATTACTAGTAAAACATTTTGTTTTGACTAATATATATTACAAAAGTTACTAATATAGATTTTTTTATATACTAGAAGTTACTCATTGGGTATTAGATCCTATTATTAGATATACCTTTTCAATATATAGTACAATTTGTTTATTACATACTTGTATTTTTTTATCTATTAGATATTAGTACTTATTACACATAAACTGTATTCAACACTAGGACTTATTCCAAATGTTCATTTTTAATTGAACTAGTAATATTTTTAATTGAACTCTGCAGTGGTCATTCTGACCTGTTATTACATAAGACAAGTTTAAAAATCAGTTGCATATAATAAGATATTATAATGTAATAAGATTTAATACTAGTAACAATTACAAAATATACTAATATCTACTAGTATCAATTAAATATGTAGTAGTATCTAATGAAAAGTAATAGTATTTAATAAATATATTTTAGTATATAATGAATACTTATATATGTTAGTTACCATTACTAATCAGAACTGAATAGCTGATATCTGAATGACAGATCCCCATAAAATGAATGGTACAATTTTAAATGTGTTACCAGTTACTATTGAAATAATACTAGCATCTAATAAATAATAAATAGTATTTAATGAATAAGTACTAGTCTATTAAAAAGTTACTAGTATCTAAAGAATAAGCACTAGTAACTATTAGAAGCTTTAGCTCTTAATGGATTACTTACTAGTATATGAAAAAATGCAGCATCAACTAGATAAATTTGTGTTTTAAGGACTCAATGTTAAAACAGCTTGCCATACAGTGACAACATAACTAAATAATGAAGTAGAGCAGCTCATAGGTAAAGCTTAGCAGATACAGACAGCATAAATGTTTAGCTAATATACTGAACATATTGTGCTGTGTTGGACAGATGCTTTCTGTTGCGTGCACGCGCGCACACACACACACACACACACACACACACACACACGTCTGTCTGGAAGCAGGGGGTTTTCAAAAATGCCTGAACCCCAGCAGCCTAATCTGATCAGAGAGAAGCATTTCACTAATTACATTACAAAGGTTTAGCGAGAGAGGTGAAGGGGGTGGGCACACAACAAAATAGACCTACATTTCATTATCAAGATGGGGTGATTCTGAGACTTAAATAAATGATCATATTGATTATATTTTCACTGGTGCGCTGCTTTGGAAATGCTGATGCTGTACTCACATAGCCGGAGCACTGAAAAAGCTTTAAAAAGAAGAAGAAAACCTCTGATCCCTGCTATGATTTTGATGTAAAACAGCTGGAAACATGCTATGATGCTAGTAAATCGCCAGGGGGTTGCTATGAAGTTGGTTTATGGAGTGTAAACAATACCTCCCACAAATATGCACACGAGATCCACACATGTACACAGCAATCAACACATGCACGGAAGAGAGCCACATGTGTGCACAGTGATCCACTAATGCATGCAAAGGATCCACATGCGTGCTCGCCAATTCACAACTGATCACATGAGAACTACACGTGTGCACAGCAATTCGCAAATGTGACAGGCACAGACTCCATTCATAAATGCAAGCATCAGAATGTGCATCTTAATAAACATTAATGTCTTTACTTAGAATGTATTGAGGCTGATTTCACTCGATATGGGTGTGCTGTGAGGTTTTTAGGAGTTTGCAACATGGTTGCTATTTCAGGCTGGTTTCTAGGTATAGTAGTTGCAATGGTGTAAAAGTATTGCTATGCAGTTGCTAGTGTCTTCTGGGTGGTTGCTTGGTGGCTATAAAATATTATACATCAATATAGATTATATATAGAATATTAAAAGGATAGTTTACCCAAAAATGAAAATTTGACATGATCATTTGGCCTCATGTTATTCCAAACCTGTACGAGTTTCTTTCTTTTGTTATATAGAAGAAATTTTGAAGAATGTTAGTAAGCAAACAATTGCTGGTAGCCATTGACTTCCATAGTGTTTTTTTAATGCTATAAAAGTCAATGCAACTATTTGGTTAACAATTTAGCAGATTTTGATTAGCAGAAAAAAGAAATTCATACAGGTTTGGAACATTATGACAAATGGTAAATCATAACAAAATTGTAATTTTTGGTTGAACTATTCCTTTAAAACATCATGATAGAGGTTTGATCACATCCCTGTCAGCACCAGTATAGTGATGCTTGTCTTAGACAACACTAGTTTTTTACAAAAACTGTTGTCTTTTATCATATTACTGTTCCTGGGGTTACAGAAAAGCTATGTTATCCCTCTCAACACTCTTTAAATGCAATAAAATAACTGTGGAGTGGTTTATTGCTTTATTTTGTCCAGCATTCTAACATTTCATTAACATTCTAACAGTGTCTCCAATTTATACTGCAGAAATGTCACAGGTTTCCTCCTCTGAAAGTATGACTAAGGGAAATCATCACCACCAATCACTATTCCCAAATATATCTCTATGGCAACCACTAATGTTAAATCCAATTCCATGTGCTACCATAGAAATGTGATTTCCAACCCTCTCACAAAGTGCTGTGATGGAGCCTTTAACTAATAAAGCGCGAAAACTTGTGAATCTGCATTTTAAATTCTGAATACTGTACAACTGAATAAGTGGTTTCGCTAACACTTTATTTTAGTGGCCAATTCTCACTATTACCTAGTTGCTTATTAGCATGTCTATTATTAATATAGGTTGTTTATTAGTACTTATAATTCTGCATGACAATATTCTACATTCCTAATCCTACCCCAAACCTAGACTTGACAACTATCTTACTAATAATTAATAAGCAGCAAATTTGGAGTTTATTGAGGCAAAATCATAGTTTATGGTTAAAAACTAATTAAGTAATATAAAACTGAGAACTCAGTTTAATCTCTTGAACCAAGAAAAAGCAAACTCTGAGCAATGAATTTTCTCTCAGTTAAATGCAACAGGGAATATTTCTCAGAATGTTCTCTCAAAGTTATGAATAAACATTTCAGTGATGTTAACAGAACATTAATTGAAAGTTGTGTGGTCTTTAATAATGTTCTCAAAACATTAGCAGAAAAACCTTATTTGTGCATCATTCATGGAATGTTTTTCCCCCCGAAATGTTTTTTAAATGTTACTACTTGTTTCAGAACATTCAGAGAACATGTAACATTAATGATAAAAAAGTCTGAAATGGAATGTTCCCTCAACATTTATATTTGTAAAAACATTTAAAAAAACAACTGACAAAACAAATTTACTGAACATTGAATGGGAATGTTAGACACACTTTATAACAGTTTTTCGTTAGCTGTTAAGCTTGAAAAAAAAAATCTAATCACTAACCTTGTAAAGATAAAATAATACATCTTATTATTTGTGTATGATAACTATTGACTCTGTGTCTGTTTTTATTTCTCCTATAAGGAAAACCTTTAAAACTATGAAAGATCAAATTCTGAGCAATCACGTTTCTCTCCGTTAAATGTAACAGTGAACTTTCTCAGATTGTTCTGGCAAGTTTCTCTCAAGGTTATGAACAAATGTTAATGTAAAAGAATGTTTGTTTAAAGTCATGCTTTCCAATAAGGTTCCAAAGTTAACTACATTATTTAACGTAAACTTACAAAGAAAAATTATTCTAAAGCATTTATATTAATCTTAGTTCATGTTGATTTCAACATTTATTAAAAGTTATATCTATTTATGTTTTTTAATGGTCCTGAGCTAACAGACTAACAATGAACAGTTTTATTTTTATTAACTAATGTTGACAAAGATTATAAAACACTGTTTTGCTCATTGTTAGTTAAAGCTTTAAATATAGTTAAGAAATGAAACCTTATGATAAAGTGCTACCTTTTTAATATTCTCAAAATATGAGCACAAAAAAAACTATATTTATACATCATTCATGGATTTTTATTTTATTTTTATGAAACATTCTAGATTAACTTTTTGTAAAATGTTATTAGTTGTTTCAGAAATTTCAGAGAACATTTAAAAGTAACATTCCCATAATGATAAAAATTATAGCATGGAATATTTTGTTAACATAAAAAAAAAAAAAAAATAATAATAATTGCATTTCTAAAACATAAAAAACTGTATGCATGATTGTTTAAAGAGCATTCAGAAATAACATTTCCATAACTTATAGAAAAATATTCTTAAAGCATTTTTTGTTAGCTGGGAAGCTTTAAATAAAAAAATCAAATGACTAACCATGTAAAGATAAACAGGAAGTTACATTTTAGTGTTTTTCCTGTCTAACCACAGAAGGGCATAAGATAAGTCTATAAAGCCGACAATTCCCGAAAAACTTCAGTCATTTCTGCTTGTACCTGTCAACAGAATAAATGAGAGTAAATACAGATAACAACCAAAACAGCTTCAACTCCCTCAGATTCCTCCTGTGATCACTGCATGAATCAGCTGGGCAATAATGAATTCCTGATGACTTTTTAAACAATATCAAACTGATGAGAAGTTCAGCAATCTGATTCAGGGCTCTACAAGTGAAAACCTGCTGCTCCTAACATTTCTTTATCTGTCTCCAGTCTTCATCTGCAGCAACAGAATGAATCCAAGGTCAAGATGAGTGACGTAACTGAAACAGTTTCCACTTTGTTCTCAAAACAGCTTTATTAACAGTTTTATTTTAGAAAGTGTCTTTCATCGGGAGATTCATCCTGCCAGGAAATGCAAGACACAAACCCTCATGAAAAATCACAGATATATGAGTGAATAAATTAAGTCAGGAATCTATTACAGAGACATACTGTTAGAAAAAATAACATTCAACAGCTGCACTGCAAAAAAAAAAAAAAAAAAAAAGTTCAATAAAAAAATATAATTATATCAATTTATTTTATATATTATATATATATATATATATATATATATATATATATATATATATATATATATATATATATATATATATATATATAATTTTATCGAAATTGTAAACAAAATAAAAACTATTGAAGTACATTTTACAAAAAATAAATAAATAAATAAAATAATTTTTCATAAAAACCTACACTTTTTTTTTAACAGTACCATTATAAAACAACTTTTTACCTTATATACCCCCTTAAAAGTGCAGATTAGTATCTTAAAACAGTAATATGAGCCATTAATGTGCCATTATGAATCTTTAATGGGTGTATAGTAATTGTCTCATTAAGGGTAGGATTTAATTTTCTTTTTTTCTAAGAAAAATGCATATGAGTGATTCTTAATGTTTACACTAGTCACACACAATGGTATTTTTAAACAAGCAGTCCAAAGATTACCAAGATTAAAAAGAGCAATCATTGCTATTTACCAATGAATGTAAAAAAGATTAAACATTAAATATATATTCAAATTAAAACGCATACAAGTGATAGCTTATTTGAAAGTCTAGTACAATAATCACTACACAGTTTTGTGGTCATCGTATCACTTACATTTTAGTAGGCTATTTATTATATAACAAACTTAATAAAAGTCTTCATACAGTAGTTAACTCCTGTTGCATAATCTGATCCAGAATCCAGATAGAAACATGTTCAGATCATTTCTAGCACGAGATATTGCAATGTTGATCAATGTGTGTGTGTGTGTGTGTGTGTGTGTGAGTGTGTGTGTGTGTGGGGCGTAGCAAGCTTTTCAAAAGTGTGGGGGATGGATGTGGTTTGTTTATAAACAATAAAAATGATGAACACATTGACAGAGGGGTACAAAATGCAGGGCTTAAAATTCTCTGGCACTGTGCGGGATTTCCGGCTTGCATTGTTTGGCTGGGAAAAAAAAATAATCCTACATTAAACAAAAAAAAGAAAAAAAAATCAGAAAAGGGGAGAAAAAAAACGCAAAATCAGAAAAGGGGAGAAAAAAAACGCAAAATCAGAAAAGGAGAGAAAAAAACGCCCACACAAAGCTTTTTCTCTGGTGGTATAAATAATGTAACAATTTACTGTTTTTAAACATTAAAATAATATACACTTTAATTTCATAGTTCTTCAACAGGTATGCAAACAATATCCCAATAATAGCAATTAGCATTAGTCTAAAAAACGAAATATAATACCGAAAACACTCAACATGTCAACAAAACGATTAACAGAACATATTCCCAAACAAGCTTATTTAAAAACCTCTAAAGCATAAACACTCATTCAAAGTACCTGGAAAAGGGAGATGTAAATAACCATAAGTTCCCGCCTCCTCAGCACGAGCTGACCGATAACACTCCAAGAGAGGCGGGACTTAAGTCAGAACAGCCAATCATCAGCCGATCACACTCAAAGCCGGTGTCATGTTTGAGAGGGAGGGAGGGGGGAGGAGGCAGCCGCGGCGAGCGCAGACACAGAGCGGTCAGAGAAACGGAGGAACGACTGTAGTAAGGCGTTTGTGCAAAACTGCGGAAAAAACTGCAGAAAATGTGCGGGTGTCGAACCCTCTCACCGGGAAAAGTGTGGGTGTTAAAACCCCCACATCCCCCACGGGTGCGACGCCCCTGTGTGTGGGTGTAGTTTCTCTGTGTTGTTCTGTAATATGACTCATGCTCATAGATTATTGGGGCAGCAACAGGCTTCGCTTCTCTTCTAATATTTTTGGGTGAAATCATATAACATGATCGATCAGATGAAATTAAATTATTTTTTGCATCGGTGCATGTCACTGACCTTTAAAAAGCAGCTGAAACACAACTAACTTCTAAAGGTAATAAAGGTGCTAAATGGTTTACTGTTAAGAAAGTGTGTGCTACAGTAACATTATGAGTCGAAAGGTTAAAAGTCAGCTCTTGATTCATGAAACTGATTTCTTTGTCTTTCCAAAAAACTAGTTATTACTGATTCTAGTCCTAGGAAGCATACATAGACAGGAGATATCTACAGTGTCTAGTTAAAATGCTACTAATTTCTAATTTCTTTAAGAACACCCATGGTATCAGCTCAGTGCCTTATAAACCGAAATAGTGTTAAAAATATTAAACAAAAACAAATTACTACAAAATAATATAGTTCATTATGAAGTCTAAACAGTTTCATATTATATTTCCTATAATAAAAATATAAACCTGGTACCTTGTAAACATGATTTTTTTTTTGAATGAGCGAACAAACGAACAAATACATAAAATAATTAAATCCGAAGACTAGACATGGTTTAAAAAAATAAAATAAACAACAAATCTTGTTAAAACTAGTGGCTCTAAAAACACATATACTGTAGTATACCTGCCTGTAAATCTGATTTTGTTTAAATAACTAAATAAATAAATACTCATACATACATATATACATACATACAAGAAAATAAATAAATGTTAATTCCAGTGGCTGGAAAAACACCCACAGAATCAGCTGGGTGACATGTAAAGTAGGTTGTATGTTTGTTGAAAAAAATAAAATAAAATACAATAGAAATGAATGAATTAATAGTAGAATCAGCTCAGTATCTAATAATTTTTAAATGGAAATAATATTAATAATTATATATGTGACCATGGACCACAAACCAGTCATAAGGGTCTTTTTTATATATATACATCATCTAAAAGCTGAATAAATAACTGTTCCATTGATGTGTAGAAAAATATTTGAAAATCTGGAATCTGATGGTGCAAAGATCGCCTTTAAAGTTGTCCAAATGAAGTTCTTAGCAATGCATATTACTAATCAAAAATCTAGTTTACATATATTTACAATAGGAAATTTACAAAATATCTTCATGGAACATGATCTTTACTTAATATCCTAATGATTTTTGTCATAAAAAAAATCAATCATTTTCATACGATGTATTTTTGACTTAAGACTCCAGGGACACATATGTTAAAATCTGAACCTTCCTGAAAAGATAAAAGAAAAAAATAATCTTGATCCTTCAATTCATTTTTCACATTGTAAATAAAATGTCAAACACCTGTGCTCCATGCATACAGACCATCTACACATTACTGATATTACTGTCTGTGTTTGTCCACAGGCCGCCGAGATGGAGAAGCAGTTGTCTACTCAGGTTCATTCTTTACGGGATGATTTCAAAGAGAAAAGTCTCTCCACCAACCAGCACATGATGCGCCTTGAGACCCTCCAGGCTGAGGTGAGGCATTATGGGATGTGGACTGTCTTATCTGCAGTGAGTCATCATGACACCCTGATATATTTCAAAATCTGCTTTCCTCTGTCTTCCTTCCTCAAATTATGATTTGTTTCCTGCACTAAACAGCAAGGGCTTGAAGTAAGTGCTCATGAACCGCTTCCTCTTTTCTGCATGTTCGTTTTGTGATGTGAAGATCTCATTGTGCGATGCAAACCGCTGCTGGATCATGTCCTGATTGCTTTATGTCACATCTGAGCATCAAAGCAGCTACAAAAAGTGAATGTGGGACTTTTCACTAATTCATCTGTGAGAGACGGGTGTGTAATTGGCTCCTGGTGTCTGTTGTGACAGTGCAGGACAAACAACGCCAGCATGAGTTTCACAGGCCGTCATCAGCGGACTCGCTCATATCACTGATCTATTCACAACAACAACAAGATCAAAACAAAGCTTCGTTCAATTCTGAAATAACTCAAGTGAGGAACTGTTCCAAAACATAGTGAACTACCAGTGTGACTACAGTAGTACTATTAAGACAATACTGTATACTGCATGTATATACTGTATATATATATATATAGTGTTCCTGTAGCTCAATTGGTAGTGCATTGTGTTATCAAGCGCAGGGTTGGGGGTTCGATTCCCCAACTGTAAGTCGCTTTGGATAAAAGCGTCTGCTAAGTGCATAAATTTAATTTTAAATTTTAATTTAATTTAATTTAATTTAATTTAATTTAATTTAATTTAATTTAATTTAATTTAATTTAAATTTAACGTAATTTAATTTAATTTAATTTAATTTAATTTAATTTAACGTAATTTAATTTAATTTAATTTAATTTAATTTAATTTTAATATATTATATTATATATTAATTTTATTTATTTTTTTTTCATTATTATTTCCATTTTAGTTCATGTTTTAGTAATTGTGATGTGTTTGTCATTTTATTAGTTATACAGTATATGCATTTAACTTGAGAAGAGTTATTCATTAAAACAAGAAAACATCATGGGGTGATTAAAAAAAGCAGTCGTATGGTATATGAGGTTCATTTCATTTCAGGATGCTCCCTTAGAAGGCTGCTGCCTATGTAGACAATATAAGCAGCAAGGCAGCTCACTAGGTTTTGGGACAGAGCCCACATGTACATATTAACAGCTATTCAGTATTGAGCAACAGGAACTGGCCTGATGAGCAATATTATGAATGAGAGATTAGCCAATCATAACATACATCAGTTATATAGAGAAGTGCAAATGTACAGATAAGCGTCTAAGAAAAAAATGACTTCGGTATTAAAGAAACATTCTATTTACATTCCAGTAGATTAAATGAGATTTTTTTTTATATAATATAATATTATATATATATATATATATAGCAAAAACCAATTCTACTCTCCATACATGCATACAATCATCCACATCTATACTGCATGAAAACTGATCTGGTTTTGTTCTGCATGTGTGAACTATGCAATTGTTAGACCTCAACAACATTTGCGTTCTTGTAAAACATGCAGATTTAAAGGTGGGTTTTTCCTTTAGTAGAGTAGTACTGTAAAACGCCAATTCAGATCTCAACATTTGAACAGTTTTGCAAATACAGAGTCCTCGGGTCCTGTGTTTCAGTCATAGCCAGAAACTGCATGTTTGAAGAAAAAAAAAAACCCTTCTCTTAAAAGCAATCTCAACGTACATACACATCTGCTCGCTGACAGCTGATTCTGAAACATATGAGAGATGTCAAGCTCTGTCAATCAAATACTGAGAATTTAACTCCATTGCATCACATATATTTCTGATCAAATGGCTCTCATGCCCTGTGACTGAAAGAGAAATCCACCTCAAATGTACGACTCTTCTTGCTTGCTTGAGGTTACCCCTAATCACATTACAGCAAGATCACAGTGTGAGAAACTAGTGATGTCCTGCGGCCGCAGATGAGCTGAAGTCATTCAAAGCAGGGGCTTCTGCACTTCCTACTCATTTTTTGACAGCTGTAACCCTCCAAGATTTCCAAAATACTTCCACAGTATTCAGCACAGTCACAGTGTCTCTGGAGGTTACAATATCAGGGTTTACTCGGAGACGGAGGGTAATTAGTCACATGATTAGTGGTCGATACAGAGATGAGCTGTCTGTCAGACCAAAGCTGATTTATAGGATCAGTTCAACTCTCCCTCCATCTCTCTGACCGCTACAGACCATGATCAAAACAAAAACAAAAAACTTCCTTAAAGGAGCATTTTTATAACTACAATTTGTCTTTTATGACAAATTCAGTCAATTATTTCCGAATACTACTGGCTATTACCAGTTAAATGCATCAACATCAACAGAAGTCCTCTATACACTGCGAAGGCGGAACTGACGCTGCAACTCACATGACATTTGTGTTTATTTACACAGACTGTTTAATGCTGCTTAAAAGTGGTAGAGAAATATGAGATTATTAAATAGCCTACAAATAGAGTAGAGTAGGGTAGGGCAGCAATATTGTGACAAAAATAATTATTGCACCCAACAGACATTGATGTAAAAAAAAAAAAAAAAAAAAAAGGAGGAGAGGAGAGGAGAGGAGAGAAATCTATGATTTTTAAAATAGTTTTTGTTTATTTTATATATGTCTATATAGTCTTTGTTAATTTTTAGCTTTAGTTTTTTTTATTAATAAATTAATGACTATGAATTATATTAATTATAATAAAATAATTAATTATATTATAATTAATAATAAATTTATTCAGTTAAGTTTTTTTTTTTTTTTTTTTTTCATTTCAAGTTAAACTGAATGAAAACTAAATTAAAATGAGAAATGTTCCCTTAACAAAAAGCGGAAAAAAAAAAGAAAAAAAACTTTCTATATTTTATTTTATTTCAGGTAATCCTCGATTCAACGTGAGCAGATTTAAATGCAATGCCATAATCAACATTTTTTGTTCATTTTAACATTTTATTTAATTTGCAACAGTCATAATATATATATATTTTATTTTTATTTTTTTTACTGTGCAGGAGCATTTGTGTGTGTGGAGCCTAATTAAATTTTTGACCCTACCACTGACCCCTTACAGTTTAAAGAAGCAGAGACAGGCCTCTCATACAAGAATGAATGAGAGAAAACTCAATGCTAGATGTAGATAAAGGCGTTTTAATAGCGAGACTCCCATGTGGACTGAGTGTACTAGAGCTGTAAGTGAGCGGAGAAAACTTCTGTTCTATTTTAAGGGCAAATGCTGCAGTGTCTGGGTGTTCCCGAAACTGCAGTCAGTGCCAGACAGAGAGAAACAGGAGTCTGTTCCAGTCCATGACGCTTCTGAGCCGAACGGGATATAAATATTCAGCATCACTCTCTAGATCAGCTGTTTTATATTTCAAGAGAAGCAGATGTATGTGGTTCTGAAGGCTGGTGCAACATAGGGTTAATCAGAGAATCCCTCAGTGCTGGTGAACTAGGTTAACAGATCTAGGTCAAAACAGCAGCGAGAGATGCTAAAACTTCTGCTCATGTTTGTTTCATGGGTCACACACATACATCGGGACTCAAAACTCATTTTATTTCTCTAAAGAAACTATTCAGGGAAACCTCGGAGAAGATAATGATACTTAAAGGAATAGTTCACACACTCAAACACACACGGCTAAACGTGTACCCAGCCTCATCCAAGATTAGGATGAGTTTCTTTCTTCATCAGATTTGTAGAAATGTATCCTTCCATCACTTGCTCACCAGTGGGTCCTCTGCAGTGAATGGGTGCCGTCAGAATGAGAGTCCAAACAGCTGATAAAAACATCACAATAATCCACAGGTTATCCACAGCACTCCAGTCCATCAGTTAATGTGTTTAGAAGCCGAAATCATAGAAGCGTGTTTGTAAGAAACAAATCAATCATTAAGAACCATTTATTCTGTCTAAATACAAATCCATAATCCATAACAATGCTTCCTTCAATAAAAATATCCATTTCCTGTTGTCTCTCACATCAAAATCCACTCACATGTCTGTTTAGAGCTGTTTTGGTTTGTAAATGCTGTTTGATCTGAGCACATATTTTAGCTGGAAGCGACAGCTAAAATTAATGCTAAATTTCTCCAAATCTCTTCCCATGAAGAAACAAACTCATCTATATCCTGAACTATAAAAAAGCAGCAAACTGCGAGCAATAGCATTTTCTAAGAGTTGTTGTGCAATATTCCCGTTATCAAGAGCACATTCCTGACTGTGGAGGTGTTAGTGACTCCCAACCGATGCCTGGCAACACAGCATTCCTACAACTACAGGAGAGTTTAAACTAATCCACGAAATCACACTTGAGTTTTTCAGATACATTAGACTCATATACTATATAAGATATATCGTGACTCAGAAAGTTTGCAGATGTTTTGCTCTGAATAGGTTTAAACTAAGCTGTAGAATGCTGATGTCCGTAACCTGGTGTTCTTCCCGCTCTCCTTGTGCAGATAAAGATGTTGTCAGATCGTAAGCAGGAACTTGAGCGACGTGTGAACGCCATGCTGGAGGAAAACCAGCAGCTGCAGCACATGAGTGAAGAGCTGAGAGAGCGAACGCTGGTGCTGGAGAAACTGTGTCACCAGAAGGACTTACAGGTGAGCGACCATCACACTGCAGACACACACATTATAATCACTATTTATGTTCTAGTAAATCATTTTCATTTTTAGCATTTTCAAAGTTTTCAGTAAATACCTGAACACTGAGAACCAATCAACATTGGAATCAAAACTGTATATGATTGGAAATGAATAAGCATTCATGTTTCAAACTCAAAAAAATAAATAAAAAAAAATATATATATATATATATATATTTTTTTTTTTTTTCGTTAGCACTTTATTTTACAGTCCTGTTCCTCATGTACATACTATGTACTTATTATATTAATTACAATAACTATGTAATAACTAGGTACTAACCCTGAACCTACCCCTAAACCTAACCTTACCCCATGTAGTTACCTTGTATTACCAGAACTTTCTTAGATAAATACACTGTAAGTACACTATAAGTTCATGTTAGTACACGTACTGTAAAATAAAGTGCAACCATTTTTTCTCTGAAAACAACTCTTAATATATATTACTTCTCAAAAAATACCCTGCTTTAGGTTGTTTTTTACTTCATTCCCATATGACCAAAAAATAAATTAATAAATAATAATAATAATAATAATATATATATATATATATATATATATATATATATATATATATATATATATATATATATATATATATATATATATATATATATATATATATATATATTAAAATTAATCCCTATACATATTTTAAGTAAGTTTTACTTGTATTATTGATTGAGTGATTTATCCTGTACTTTAGGAAAAAAGACAAGACTAAAAAAAAGTTTTATTCACTTTGGTTGAATCTTATTAAATCTTTCAAGAACTTGAACATGCTTGTGAAAGAAACAAACAAGACTTAGTTATATTTAGTCTTATGCAAATAAAGCCTATTTAAGGAGCATTAAAATAACTGTATTGTGAAACTATTTTCAAGACAATTAAACATTCTCCTCAAATTCTCATTATTGTAATTCAGCTGTATGTTTTAATATAGTTTTTTTTTCTTTTCTTTTTGCAATTCTCATTATTTTCAAAATGTTTCTTATTAGTAAAATACAGTAATTAGTTTTTTTATTATTAATAAATTGAGGATAAATTAAATGCAATACAAAAGAGCTACCATGATTTATAAATACATTTCTTTAATTAACATGAAAAAATACAATAGTGTTAACAATTCTTATGGTTCCTTGTGTTTTAGCAAGATATATTTTTTATTTCACTCTTTTGATTCTGAGGTTAATTCTGACAGGTAAAACCAGCCGAACAATATGTTCTGACTGATCTGCACCTGCACTGTTTTGATTCTGGATAAAATAAAGTCAAAGAAAACTCAGCAGAAAAACTGAGTGACAATAACAAATAAAAAAGTGATTCCACAGAAGTCATTCCTGTTCTTGCTCCATTTGATTCTGTGTTTTTAGAGATTAGCAGTTAATTCTTTTAATGGAGAAACAGCTGCATGTGTTTGATCGTCTGATTCACTGTTATTTGTGTTTCGTTGGACGGCCTCCAGTTCTCCAGCGTTTAGGATTTACAGAACATGCTGTTGTTAAAATGCGCTCTAAGAAATGTATTTCTTCACTAAAGAAAGATTTACCTCTAAAGAAATGAAAAATAGTTTTTATAAATTGGTTTAAAATGAATGATGTCGGTGACTGGAAAAAAAGAATAAAAGGAACTAACTGAAATAAATCTGAATGATATTTCCTTAGAATTAGGGCTGGGCAAGTTAACACGTTAAATTATTTAACAGATAATTATTTTATCATGCATTAACACAGTATTTCTACAGTATATAGTCAACTATACTATAACATATTATTACTATAGGACCTATTATAAAATACAATGAAGCCATTATACAATATATATAATACAAAAATACTATAAGGGTACAGAGACTGGCTCCAAAATGGAGTCAATCCCAAACCCCACACCCCCCATGTTAAAATGACAAACTTTACAGCAGAAAAAAAAAACATGTTTACAGCCTGGTACAAAAAGTGGATTTGGTCTATATAGCACATTTATCCCTTCATGACAATTGTGAGGGGTTGAATTTTTTTATAACGCATCCATTTAAATTATATTAAGTCTAAAAGTTCTGCATAATTAAGGGCGTGGCCACTTGATTGCTAGGTCTACCTAGGTGGGCGTGGTTTCAGCATCCAGCTCCACCCACATCCCCACCTCTTTGCGTGCAAATTCACGCAGGACGTAATCACATTGAAAAAGTTATATGCTGTCAGCTCTTTGTCCTTGTAATCAAGTTCAGAAAGGAAGAGTGGGGTGAAAATCTTATGATCTCCAAATTCACAAAGAAACTGACCAAGGGTTTTACTAGATAATTACTAGCCTTATTCCTCGGCTGGGAACGTGTAGAGAACTTTGAAGCTGCACTGAAACTACAAGTCAGTCCTCCTTGAAGTCCATTACATGGAGAAAAATCCTGGAATGTTTTCCTCAAAAACCTTAATGTATTTGCGACTGAAGACAGAAAGCCATAAACATCTTGGATGACATGGGGGTGAGTAAATTATCAGAAAATCTTTATTATGGAAGAGAACTAATTCTTTAATATGGCCTTACAGTCAGTCTAATAGAGCATAACGGTGAACGCTGAGCTCAGAGATGAATCGCATCATTACCAACACTGATTTATTTCTATTATCAGGCACTTGCGGTCATGGAATAAATAAATCACAGGGGACAAAAATACCAGAGAATAGCATATTTAGACAATGACATGAGTAACTGCACATGCTTGCTTGAGCATGACGCTGTATTTGCACTGACGGACGAGTCGAGTTTGTCTGGGTTATTTCTCAGGGGTGAGTCAGGGATTGTTTTTAGTGCTCGGCGTGTTCCCTCAGGTGTGTTTTAAGTGTTTTCTGACTCTCGTGTGTTCATATCAGCTGCGTCAGAGTCAGCTGGAGCTGCAGGAAGTGCGCATGTCTCAACGGAAGCTGAGCGCTCGTTTGGAGGAGCTGAAGGAGGAACGCAGTCTACAGGGCTTCAGTCCGAACCCACACAGCATCCTCTGTGAGATCGAGCAGAGCATGGAGCAGGAGGAGCTGGAGCAGGAGAGAGAGCAGGTACATCAGCCATCGACTGCCCAGGAAGAGACCGTCTGATTGGGCTAGAAGGGATACAACTATGGCCATATTGTTCTACATAAATTTTGCCTTATTGTCGTCATGTTGAACAACAATTAATTGCTGTATTTGCATTAGGTTAAGTTAAGGGTTGGGGTAGGTGTAGACGTTAATAAAACACATTAATTAATAAAAAACCAACAAATATTTGATATGCTAGAAATGGCTTTTTGCATGAGAAATGCATATACAATTATCTTCAAAACTGCATTCACAAACCACTGAAAAAAAATAATGGAAACAGATTTAAAAAAAAATATGTGACATTCTTACTGGTAAAATTGCAAATGTGATCAAGTCACATGATTTACTGGATAAACTGCGCAGAATGACCCTTGTGAAATAGAAGTGTGCTCCATTGTATTGAATGTGCAATGAACACTAGTGAACTTCAGATATTAAAAGTACATTTCTTAAAAAAACCTACTTGCAAATAAGATACTGTATTATTAATGAAATAAAAGGCCCATTGAGCATAGCTTAAAGAGAGACACTTTCATGACCATTTCTTAACTAAAGTTTGTACTTAAATACTGTAAAATAAAAGGTTTTGCTTTAAAGTACATTATAAATCATTATATTTTAATGTTTTAATGTTGAGCTTTCAAAATGTACACTTGTCTTGATGTGTCGACTAACATACTGAAGCACATACTTGATTATGTTTACCTGTAGTGTCTTATTTTATATTACATTAAAAGTTAAATGTACTAAATTGCAAATTCATAATAGTCTAATTATGAATATATATTTAAATACATGACATTCAAGTTTCAGTAGAAATGGCATGCTTGTCAGTACACTTTTACCATATTTCAAAGAAAACTGAATTATGTAATTACATATAAAAATGTACTTAAGTCCTACTTAAGAAGACAAAAAAAAAAAAAAAAACTCTGAAGTTCATCTATGTGCATTTAACTCTTTTCTCCACCAGGATTTTTGAAAAAAAGTTGCCAGCCAAGGCCAGTGTTTTTAAAGATTTCCACTAAAATTTGATGTCCTCCAGTATATTTTGCTGTATGAATATTTGAATGCAATACACCAAAATCAAGATCAGAGCCTCTGTACTTTAAAACATAAAAGCATTATTTATTTTTTTAAGTAGGTTTCATAAAAATTTTAAGTTTTGTGCAAAAAGGTGAAAAATCACATTATTATCACAAACTACATCTGGATAATATGCAGTATGATTATCAAGGCATAAATCCATTAATTGCTTCAATCAACACCTCCAAAGCTTGCACAGACATATACCACCTCCTGGATCAATATTTTACTCTGTAAAATTAAGCAGTTTTCATTTATATGCTGTCTATTGCTGATGATCGTTCCTGTGGCTCAGTGCTAGAGCACTGCGTTAGCAGTGCATAAGGTTCTGGGTTCAATTCCCAGGGAACACACATATGATTAAAAAAATAATAGCCTAAATGCACTTTAAGTTGCTTTTGGATAAAAGTGTCTGCCAAATGCATAAATGTAAGTGATCACGTTATTTTTAATATGCAGCTGTTTACATAAGAGGTCGCCCCCTAGTGTATAACAGTGAAACCACAAAAAGCCATAAAAACCCATCAATGGCGGGGAAAGAGTTAATGTAAATTGAGACTATAACAGTTTTTAATTTAATTGCAATTAACAAGTGTGAGAACAGATTATATTCAGTTTGCACTTAGATATGTACTTTTAAAGTCTATGATTTCCATAATCTTTCCTTCAGCTCCGGCTGCAGCTGTGGGAGGCTTACTGTCATGTGCGCTCCATCTGTTCCCAGCTGAGAGGAAATGACATCACAGACTCCGCCTTATCCACAGACTCATCCATGGACGAGTCTTCGGAGTCGCTGTCGGCTAAAGACGTCCCCACGGGGAGTTTGCACGCAAATCTTCTGGAGCTGCGCAGACTCACGCAAAACCTGCTGGACGGCAACGAATCTACGGTAACAATGATCGCATGTTTCACTGAGAACATTCAGATTATTATTATTATTAAATGTTTGTTTTGTGTGCATCCAGAGTTCACGGCGCAGTGATGAGGACGTTCTGGAGGAGCAGGTGCGGAAACTAAACGAGGAGCTGCGAGAGCTTAGAGAACTGTACGATCAGGAGCAAGAAAAAACACGCAACAGCCAGGAAGAGGTGCTACAGCTCCATAACCAGGTAGACACACATAAATACATACAGACTGTTCATAAATACCTGAGTTAATTCATTCACCTGTCCTGCTCTGGATCCTGTAGGTGGCGTTGCTCTCAGTAGAAGTTTCTTCTTCGAGAGAGGAAAATGAGCACTTGAGAGCGATGGCAGAAGTACACAAGCCCAACGAACAGTTGCAGAGCGCTATACGAGACAGAGATGAAGCCATTGTCAAGTACTGCACACATTTACATTTATGCTTTTAAATGAATAGTTCACCTAACAATGAAAATGTACTCACCGTCCAAGATGTCTTTATTTATTCATCATTTGAACAGATTTGGAGAAATTAAGGATTACATCAATTGCTGAATGAGAGTCTAACAAAAGATTCAGAAAATGTTCACTTTTGTCTGAACTTTCTCTTTAAAGTTCATTTTCCATGTCTCTCACACTTTAAATATAATAAAGATGTACTGAAGCCCTACTTAAGTAGGACACTGTTAGGTTCACCTAATTCCATTTAAAATCAGTTAAAACTTTAATACATTTATATTTAATCACAATTACGATGCAAGTAAGTGTTTTAAAGATCACGTTCAGTTTCCACTTAAGTAGTTTTTTTTTCATATTTAAGCATTTTATTATTTTTGCGGTTGAATTTTGTGTCATGCATTTAAATATTTTTAATTACACATTTGTAATGATTAACTTGCAGTTTACTATATTTAAAATATATTAACTTCATGCAATACTGTAATTCAGTCAAGTACTTAACATGTGATTTAGTATGTTAGTATATTTTGTGCAAATAAGTGTACTTCTTTAAATCACAACTTTAAAACGTAAAAATATAAACGTTAAAAATAAATGCACTTTAAAGTAAAACTTTGAATGTTATATTCTTTCCAAATTACCAAATTAACTTGTTGAAAGTGTAAAGTTTGTTAAGAAATATATAATCTTCAAAGTGTACCTTTTTATAACTGCACTTAAGTAGCCTTTTACTTCATTAATATTGCATTATCTGAAAGTAAAGTTTGTAGCTTTAATAATTCCTCAAGTTGTGGCAGATTTACTATTTTACCAGTAAATAATACAAACACAGCTACCCACTAAAATACAACTGTTTCCATTTTTAAATGGGAATATGGACATTATTCAATATCTTTATAAACTAATTTCCCTGTGAGAACATCTCAAAAGGGTCATTTTCTGCATTTCCTTACAGCTACATTAGATAGAGATAGAGAATATTCCTGTAGATGTCTTGAGTTCAATAAACTTAATCTAATCTCAGAAAAAAATACTTTCTGTTTTTACATATGAGTTTCTGCAGCCTGTAACTGTGACCTCATTCTGCCAATCACAACATTAACCTCAGATACCATTTTTGTATCTCTTCTTTTCCCTGTTACAGGAAGAAAGCCGTAGAGATGGAGCTGGCGAAGTGTAAGATAGACATCATGTCTTTAAACAGTCAGCTGTTGGATGCTATACAGCAGAAACTCAACCTGTCTCAGCAGTTAGAAGCCTGGCAGGTTCGTGTCTCTCTCTCTCTCTCTCTCTCTCTCTCTCACACACACACACACACACACACACATTAGTGCACTCAGATCAGATCAACATGAAAGAAAATGGTACGCCAAAAAGCTGATTTGCATTTAAAGTGCACTCTTTCTACAGCCTGAGTTTCTGGAAGTATCTAGAAATGATACTAAAAATAATGTCAATGCAGACACTAGCCAAACAAGAGAAATTCCACACACCATGACCAGGTAATAAAGTAGCAGGGTTATTAATATTAGTAACTAAAATAAACATTAAGTAAAATTTTAACAAAAAAAAAAAATACATTTTACGACTTTGTGAAAACGAATAAAAATTATAACATACACAAATTTACAGAAAGTTTAAAATGAAAATAAACAGAATATATATATATATATATATATATATATATATATATATATATATATATATATATATATATATATATACACACATATATATATATATATATATACACATATATATATATATATATATATTAATGGTGGGCCGTTATCGCCGTTAACGTGCTGCGTTAACGCGAGACTCTTATCGGGCGATAAAAAAAATATCGCCGTTAATCTATTCTCAAAGTTGGGTTGGGAGCTGGGTCTATACTAAGCGAGCTATGATGACTTTCAGCTTTTTATTTTATATAACTGACTGGTTGAGGCCAGCCTAACGGACAGCGACACTGAACCGAGCTCTCTTCTGCGAAGTTCTCCTCAAAGTCCCTCCTGCACCGGAACGAACAAATACAAATCGCTGTTTGAAACAAACAACAAGATGTGAAAGAGCCCGATTCAGTACTCGCGGTGTTCTGGTGTTCAGGGCTCACGCAGAGAAAGGCGTCTCGAGACGCTAAAAATAAGCGTTTTCAAGTGTCGAATTTGCTTATTTTTGCTCTAGTCCCGACAAATACATACGAAATATGTCAAAATATCCACCTTGGAAATTATGCTCGAAAAAACTGTCAGTTATGTATTATATTGGATGCGTTCATGGTCTCTTAAAGTGACCACGCCTAATTTAGCTACTGGCTGCTGTAATGTTAATCCAAGAAAATGAAAATGAAAATCACTCACTGCTCTTGACTACTTTGTAGTTTTAACAGTCAAACCAAAAATTATTCTGGCACCAGATATATTTTTTTATATATATAGCAAAACTGTAATAATGTGAGAAACGCTGAAGGTGTCTGAATAAATGTAGGTTTGATTGTATATTTCATTTTTATATTGAAGACTATCCAGTGCTTTTTTACATTTAATTATTTAGTTTCTGTACCTTGACGCTTACAAACTTACAAAAACCTTAAACATTGTGTAAATAGCACAAATAAATAAAAATAAACGAACATACAAATTAGACAATTTCAAACAGGGCCCACTGGTACAACCTTCACCGGGTCCCCTCTTGTGCAATGTGGAATTAGTTTACAGCTTTTTCAAGCAGTTTGTGATGCATTTTGGAAACAGGAGATGTACATTTCTAATGCACCATCAAGCTTGATAAACCCCTTCTCAAAGACTTACTGTTTGTCAATTTTATTTGGGTTATTTGGGTAACACACATATTCTGAATGCCGTCGGCAGAATTCGAATGAGCCATTTTAATCTAGATTAATCTAGATTAATTTCAAGATCACAGTGAGATTAATCTAGATTAAAAAAATTACTCTATGCCCACCTCTTATATATATATATATATATATATATATATATATATATATATATATATATATATATATATATATATATATACACATATATATATACACACACATATAAATCTAATTTTAATGCAGACTGAAACTATATTAATGATACTAAAATAAAACTGACTTAACTGACTACTAAACAAACTTTACTGTAAAATTAAAAAAATACATCTAAAGACATTGCATGTATTGTCTTCAATTAAAATTACAATAAAATATACAAATTAAATATCCTATTTCAAAAAGACCTTAAAAAAAAATAATAAAATGACAAAAACACAAAAAATACTAACCATTTAAAATTAAAATAAAACCAGTGTTGCTAATTATAACTTTATTGTAAAAAAATACTTGTAAAAGCCTTACATATATTTTGTTTAAAAATGTATTTTGTATATATATATATATATATATATATATATATATATATATATATATATATATATATATATATATATATATATATGGTAAAGCAACTAAATTTAATAAGGTTAACTTATAACTTTAATAAGGTTAAAATCGCAAGTTTGTATACATATGTATTTGTATACAAACCCTTTCCTGTTAAAATGACTAACAATCCATCCTGAAATCATGAATTTGCAATAGAATATAATTTTCAATATTACTTGGGGCACCAGCTTCTTTAGAAAGGTTGAATATATTAGAGCTGTAATCGGGCCATAAAAGTTAGGCCCGACAGAACCCGAGCCCGACAGGTTTCATCCTGAGCCCGACAAGTACATTTTGATTGACAGCTTTGTAAAAGCCTGAACCCGTTTACAGCCCGACATTATTCAAATGTGCGCACACACACAGCTCTTTTGCCTTTTGTCAAGAAGAGTAATTTATACATGATTTAGCATAATTTATTCATAACTAACGTAGACTAGTCACTAGACCACTTGGAAGTTGGAATAAAGAAATAAAATAAATCCTCTGTAACATTGTAACATCTCAGCACTCTCAATAGACATAGGCTTATTTAGCCTATAAATAGACCAACGCACCAATAAAAACAAGTCTTTAAAAAAAAAAAAAAAAAAATCAAAGTAAGATAAATTTTAAATTAAGATGGGTATTTGGCAATTACGAAATAAGAATAAAGGCTCCGCCGGATTTGCTTCGCCACTAGCAGCTGACGTTTAATTAAAGAATAATGCCAACATTAGCGTAAATAGGCTACTCTGTCCACATTTTGCATTTAAGACTCAATAAATATTTAGTTATCATTTAAAAAACCTTTACTCATAGAGATTTGGCTAATCTTACATGTTTTTGTGGAGGAAAATGATTGAATCCACTCAGTGGTGGATCTAGGAAAATATTGATGGGGTGGCGAGAAGGGGGCAGGAATTTTTGAGGGGTGGCAACATATGGCAGACATATATACAAGTGCTGATCATATAATTAGAATATCATCAAGAAATTTACTTATTTCACTAATTCCATTCAAAAAGTGAAACTTGTATATTATATTCATTCCTTACACACAGACTGACATATTTCAAATGTTTATTTCTTTTAATTTTGATGAATATAACTGACAACTAAGGAAAATCCCAAATTCAGGATCTCAGAAAATTTTAATATTACTTAAGACCAATACAAAGAAAGGATTTTTAGAAATCTTGGCAAACTACAAAGTATGAAAATGAAAAGTATGAGCATGTACAGCACTCAATACTTAGTTGGGGCTCCTTTTGCCTGAATTACTGCAGCAGTGCGGCGTGGCATGGAGTCGATCAGTCTGTGGCACTGCTCAGGTGTTATGAGAGACCAGGTTGCTCTGATAGTGGCCTTCAGCTCTTCTGCATTCTTGGTTCTGGCATATCACATCTTCCTCTTCCCGATACCCCATAGATTTTCTGATCTGGCGAGTTTGCTGTCCAATTAAGAACAGGGATACCATGGTCCTTAAACCAGGTGCTGGTAGCTTTGGCACTGTGTGCAGGTGCCAAGTCCTGTTGGAAAATGAAATCTGCATCTTCATAAAGTTGGTCAGCAGCAGGAAGCATGAAGTGCTCTAAAACTTCCTGGTATATGGCTGTGTTTACCTTGGACCTCAGAAAACACAGTGGACCAACACCAGCAGATGACATGGCACCCCAAACCATCACTGACTGTGGAAACTTTACACTGGACCTCAAGCAACGTGGATTGTGTGCCTCTCCTCTCTTCCTCCAGACGCTGGGACCCTGATTTCCAAAGGAAATGCTAAATTTACTTTTATCAGAGAACATAACTTTGGACCACTCAGCAGCAGTCAAGTCCTTTTTGAAGCGAGACGCTTCTGACGAAGTCTGTGGCTTGACTTAAGGAATGCGACAGCTGAAACCCATGTCTTGCATACGTCTGTGTGTAGTGGTTCTTGAAGCACTTACTCCAGCTGCAGTCCACTCTTTGTGAATCTCCCCCACATTTTTGAATGGGTTTTGTTTCACAATCTTCTCCAGGGTGCGGTTATCCTTATTGCTTGTACACTTTTTTCGACCACATCTTTTCCTTCCCTTCACCTCTCTATTAATGTGCTTGGACACAGAGCTCTGTGAACAGCCAGCCTCTTTTGCAATGACCTTTTGTGTCAATGGTCGTCTTTTGGACAACTGTCAAGTCAGCAGTCTTCCCCATGATTGTGTAGCCTACAGAACTAGTCTGAGAGACCATTTAAAGGCCTTTGCAGGTGTTTTGAGTTAATTAGCTGATTACAGTGTGGCACCAGGTGTCTTCAACATTGAACCTTTTCACAATATTTTAATTTTCTGAGATACTGAATTTGGGATTTTCCTTAGTTGGAAATAAAAATGTGAAATATATCAGTCTGTGTGTTATGAATGAATATATTAAAAAAAAGTTTCACTTTTTGAATGGAATTAGTGAAATAAATCAACTTTTTGATGATATTCAAATTATATGATCAGCACCTGTATACTGAATGTAGTCACAGTTATCACAGTTTGATGATAAATAGTATATGTACACACTACATAAGGGTACAGGCTGCCATTTACAAACCTAATCTCATGCAATCAATGTCTTGCATTTGAAACATATAAGGAATTAAGTGACCATACAATGTGATCTCACTTAATAGGAGATAGAAGTGTGATAGAAGTAAGGGGCATAATCACAGGAAAGACATTAATGTTAAGACACAGGTGATGAGTGGCAGATGTGTGAGAGGGGAAGCAAACTGTTTAGCTGACAATAATAATAAACATTATACAAATACAAATGTGCTTTTAGAATTTTTTTTAAAAAATATGGTGTTATTGTTTTATTGTTTAAGTATATTTTACTGTGCAATTTCTTACATATATATATATATTTTTTTGAGTTGGACCAACTTTTATTTTGGTGGGTTGTAGACATTTGTAGAGGTGGGCTGTAGACAGAGTTTCTGTGTTTTTTAATAAACTATTATTATTAACTATATTATTATTATTATTATTAGCTATTATGCCTACTTGAAGTATAGCATACTGTACTGTGCAATAAAACTATATTTCTGTTTAAATTTCCTCAAGTTATACCAAAATTTTATTTTGACAGGTTGTCGTAAAGACATTGCAGTTTCTATCTGTGTACACGATACGAATGAATGAAGATAGTTTTATCTTGAAATCCTCTCATAGCGCGCTGTGCACATGTGTAGCCTACATCATGTGTAATATAGCGAAGAGCTGAAAACACAGCGCGTGCTTCAGTGTGTGTGTGTGTGTGTGTGTGTGTGTGTGTGTGTGTGTGTGTGTGTGTGTGTGTGTAGTAGAGCACACATTAAGCACTCATTGTATTTAACATGTATAACATGACGTGTATAACAACACTTTTAAGACACTAGTCCATATTGAGATTGGATTAAATGTACAGCCTACTTTTTATTTATTCTTTCAAAAATGGCCGAATTCCGTGACGTTCTGCTTTATACAGCAAGTTCCATTTGTGACTGAATTTCATGATTCAATCCATGTCGCTTCGCAAACACAGACGGGGTGAATTTATGTAAGTGTGAAATTTCTGACACAAAATGAAGATGTTAAGTATCATCACGCTTTTTAAAAGTGGGCAACGTATCACATATTAGACTACACAACTAAGCTAGCACTGTGCTTTCATTATAGCTTCATTTCTTGATAGATCCATTTTAAGAGGGTGCAAGCCTCTTGTACACCTACTCAGCATCCATTTTCGCATCTTTCTCCCGCTAATCGAAACACATCACATGACCACTCGTTTACCAAACCGGAGCGCAAGCCTGAGACCGGCCCGAGCCCATGTAAGATTATATAAATTAAGCCCGAACCCATCGGATGTTTGACTTGGAAAGCAGTTCGGAATGGAAATATTGATATTTTATTTGTTAACAACATACTTTTCGTACCTTAAAATCAGTAAATGTTATGAAATTAGAGAACTAAGCCAATAGTAGTGCTGGCGGTGTCATTTGATTTGGATGGGAACTTCAGATTGTGAATCATTTGAGTCAGTTTGGGAGTTCAAAGCAGGTTTGCAAATCATTTGAGTCAGTTCGGGAGTTCGGAGCGGGTTCGCGGATCATTTGAGTCAGTTCGGGAGTTCGGAGCGGGTTTGCGAATCATTTGAGTCAGTTCCGGGAGTTCGGAGTATGGAGCATGAATCATTTGAACCAGTTTGGGAGTTCGGAGTATGGAGCATGAATCATTTGAACCAGTTTGGGAGTTCGGAGCGGGTTCGCGAATCATTTGAATCAGTTTGGGTGTTCGATACGGGATCACAAATTATTTGAGCCAGTTCAGGAGTTCTGAGCGGGTTCGCGAATCATTTAAGTCAGTTTGGGGAGTACGGAGCGGGTTCACGGATCATTTGAGTAAGTTTGGGGTTCACGAATCATAGCTGTATATGGATAGGCATTTTTAACTAATTTAGTAGCTAGTTCTAATTACATTTTCCAAGCGTGTTTAGGTGTAATATGTGAACTCGTATTTTTTGTTTTAATGATGTGCCTTTTAACAGTATCATGATGAAGTCATACTAGTGCGCATTTGCATTTTGAGTGCCTTCTTTCACTGCATTATTCGGTGTATTCAAATGCATTTATGAATGCATGTGAATGATCACAAAATTCAAGATATAGGGGTTAGAAAATGTATATATTTATATCATTTTATGTAGTTAATCAATATCACACGAAGAGTGCCATTTCAGTTTTTCTCCAAAAATCAGCATGATTAAAATGTGATATTAAGTTACTACAAACAATAATTCAATTACAAATATAAAATGTTGCAGAATAATGTAATATATGAATGAATAATAGCCTAAAGAACCTTTGAGCCAAAAGGGTTCTTTCTTGTCATTATAGAACCTTTTTAGCATAAAAGGTTCTTTGGAGTTGAGTAAAGAACCCTATGGTTCTATATAGAACCCCAATGAACCCTTTTTTCTAAGAGTTTGTTGTCATAACGTTCACCATTGAAATTGAAAATGTTTCTTTTTTGATACCCCAGGAGCCCAAATTCAGACCCAGAACAATAAAACCCACAGAAGAGGTGGGAGTTCATAGGAGGAATCTTTATATTACCAAACTGCAGGGAGAGGAAGAGTAAATATAATTATGATCTGCAAGATTAACCACAATCTGATGTGATCCGACCACCTCAGAGAAAACCAGTGTTGAGCTGCTGCAAGAGCTTTTGAAGAACAGCAGCTGTGGTCAAAGAGTTCTCGTGTGTTCTGATTGGTGCATGATGATGATGAGTGGATAAAGACTAGAGCAATCAAATAGAGAGAGAGTGATCTGCTCACCTGGTTATGTTCATGGATGTTTGACGTGGAAAGCAGTTCGGAATGGAAATATTCATATTTTACTTTTCTTACCTTAATTTCAGTAAATGTTATGAAATTAGAGAACTAAGCCAATAGTAGTGCTGGCTGTGCCATTTGATTTGGTTGGGAACTTCAGATTGTGAATCATTTGAGTCAGTTCGGGAGTTCAGAGCGTGATTCATTTCAGTCAGTTTGGGAGATCAAAGCGGGTTTGCAAATCATTTGAGTCATTTTGGGAGTTCGGAGTATGGAGCGTAAATCATTTGAGTCAGTTCGGGAGTTCGGAGCGGGTTCGCGAATCATTTGAGTCAGTTTGGGGATCGCAAATCATTTGAATCAGTTCGGGAGTTTGGAGCGGCTTCGCGGATCATTTGAATCAGTTCGGGAGTTCGGGGCGGGTTCGCGAATCATTTGAATCAGTTTGGGGATCGCGAATCATTTGAGTCAGTTTGGGAGTTCGGAGCGAGTTAGCGAATCATTTGAATCAGTTTGGGGTTCGCGAATCATTTGAGTCAGTTTGGGAGTTCAATACGGGATCACGAATCATTTGAGTCAGTTCGTGAGTTCAAAGCGGGTTCGCGAATCATTTGAATCAGTTTGGGGTTCGCGAATCATTTGAGTCAGTTTGGGAGTGCAATACGGGATCACGAATCATTTGAGTCAGTTCGGGAGTTCGGAGCGGGTTCGGGAATCATTTGAATCAGTTCGGGAGTTCTATACGGGATCATGAATCATTTGAGTCAGGTCGGGAGTTCGTAGCGGGTTCGCGAATCATTTGAGTCAGTTTGGGAGTTCAGAGCGGGATCGCGAATCATTTGATTCAGTTTGGGGATCGCGAATCATTTGAGTCAGTTCGGGAGTTCGATACGGGATTACGAATCATTTGAGTCAGTTCGGGAGTTCGGAGCGGGTTCGGGAATCATTTGAATCAGTTCGGGAGTTCGATACGGGATCATGAATCATTTGAGTCAGGTCGGGAGTTCGTAGCGGGTTCGCGAATCATTTGAGTCAGTTTGGGAGTTCAGAGCGGGATCGCGAATCATTTGATTCAGTTTGGGGATCGCGAATCATTTGAGTCAGTTCGGGAGTTCGATACGGGATTACGAATCATTTGAGTCAGTTCGGGAGTTCGTAGCGGGTTCGCGAATCATTTGAGCAGCTGTGGTCAAAGAGTTCTTGTGTGTTCTGATTGGTGGATGATGATGATGATGAGTGGATAAAGACTAGAGCAATCAAATAGTGAGAGAGTGATCTGCTCACCTGGTTTTGTTTGTGGTTCGGGCAAAGATATTCAGCTCTAGAATATATTTTATTTAAGGGAAAGAGTCAAACGTAATCAATACATAGTGGATATCATGATCAAAAGGTTGAGAAAATCAGGATTACATGCTTCATTGTTTCTTCTCAAACAACCGGCTCTGAGATCAGTCACATAATCACATTAATAAATTGTATTAGAAAACAAAAATGTATATTAGAAACAAATGCATAAACAAATGCGGAAGATTTAACTGAGAAGATGAAATTTTGTGCTAACACAAGATGGTAAACCTGGTTCTGTGTGAGACATTCATTAACACTGACCTCAGTAGCAGTAAATGAGCTCTTTATGATGCAGAACTGTAATGAATCACAGTGGTCAGCCTCTTTCTCTCTGCCTGCTTTTATCTCCAACATGAAGACAACACTGACCTTATTTACTTATCTTACAGCACACAATTCATAAATGCACGCTATTTTAGCACAATAAATATTTTATTTTTACAATAATCAAATATCATATTTAATAATCATATATATATATATATATATATATATATATATATATATATATATATATATATATATATATACAGTCTTGTTCAAAATAATAGCAGTACAATGTGACTAACCAGAATAATCAAGGTTTTTAGTATATTTTTTATTGCTACGTGGCAAACAAGTTACCAGTAGGTTCAGTAGATTGTCAGAAAACAAACAAGACCCAGCATTCATGATATGCACGCTCTTAAGGCTGTGCAATTGGGCAATTAGTTGAAAGGGGTGTGTTCAAAAAAATAGCAGTGTCTACCTTTGACTGTACAAACTCAAAACTATTTTGTACAAACATTTTTTTTTTCTGGGATTTAGCAATCCTGTGAATCGCTAAACTAATATTTAGTTGTATGACCACAGTTTTTTAAAACTGCTTGACATCTGTGTGGCATGGAGTCAACCAACTTGTGGCACCTCTCAGCTGTTATTCCACTCCATGATTCTTTAACAACATTCCACAATTCATTCACATTTCTTGGTTTTGCTTCAGAAACAGCATTTTTGATATCACCCCACAAGTTCTCAATTGGATTAAGGTCTGGAGATTGGGCTGGCCTCTCCATAACATTAATTTTGTTGGTTTGGAACCAAGACTTTGCCCGTTTACTAGTGTGTTTTGGGTCATTGTCTTGTTGAAACAACCATTTCAAGGGCATGTCCTCTTCAGCATAGGGCAACATGACCTCTTCAAGTATTTTAACATATGCAAACTGATCCATGATCCCTGGTATGCGATAAATAGGCCCAACACCATAGTAGGAGAAACATGCCCATATCATGATGCTTGCACCTCCATGCTTCACTGTCTTCACTGTGTACTGTGGCTTGAATTCAGAGTTTGGGGGTCGTCTCACAAACTGCCTGTGGCCCTTGGACCCAAAAAGAACAATTTTACTCTCATCAGTCCACAAAATGTTCCTCCATTTCTCTTTAGGCCAGTTGATGTGTTCTTTGGCAAATTGTAACCTCTTCTGCACATGCCTTTTTTTTAACAGAGGGACTTTGCGGGGGATTCTTGAAAATAGATTAGCTTCACACAGACGTCTTCTAACTGTCACAGTACTTACAGGTAACTCCAGACTGTCTTTGATTATCCTGGAGGTGATCATTGGCTGAGCCTTTGCCATTCTGGTTATTCTTCTATCCATTTTGATGGTTGTCTTCCGTTTTCTTCCACGTCTCTCTGGTTTTGCTCTCCATTTTAAGGCATTGGAGATCATTTTAGCTGAACAGCCTATCATTTTTTGCACCTCTTTATAGGTTTTCCCCTCTCTAATCAACTTTTTAATCAAAGTACGCTGTTCTTCTGAACAATGTCTTGAACGACCCATTTTCCTCAGCTTTCAAATGCATGTTCAACAAGTGTTGGCTTCATCCTTAAATAGGGGCCACCTGATTCACACCCGTTTCTTCACAAAATTGATGACCTCAGTGATTTATTTATTTATCAGTTTATTTAACAGGGACAATGCAGTATAACATTGCTACAGTTTCATGCAGCCGATGCTCTACATATAGGCTTCTAGCCAATGGCTAATTTGCAGCCCCAGTCCCTGGTTAGGCTAAAAAAAAAAAATATATAAAAAAAATAAACAACTAAGTCTATGTACAACCATCAATGTTCACATATCTGCTTTTGTTTGAACCACTTTTTCAGTTTTGTTTGAAAAATATTCAACTGTGTTTGCATTTTCAATTCAGCTGACAAGCTGTTCCATAACAATGCACCTTGAACTGTAAATGTAGATTGTGCAAATTTAGTTTTTCTCTGTGGTGCTATACAGTTCTGTGTAGTTGCACCTCTTGTAGCGATCCCCCTACTACTCTGTTTTGATATTAATTTGCATATAACTTTTGGCGCAAGATTGTTTAAACATTTAAAAAACATTTTAATAACAGATGAATTTATAAAATTTTCAAAACTAAGCAAACTATATTTTTGTATAAATGCCACACTGCTATTTTTTTGAACACACCCCTTTCAACTAATTCAACTAATTGGCCAATTGCACAGCCTTAAGAGCGTGCATATCATGAATGCTGGGTCTTGTTTGTTTTCTGACAATCTACTGAACCTACTGGTAACTTGTTTGCCACGTAGCAATAAAAAAATATACTAAAAACCTTGATTATTCTGGTTAGTCACATTGTACTGCTATTATTTTGAACAATACTGTATATATATTTAGTTATTGTTTCAGGCTACTATTGTACATGATGTTGGCTGGTTGTACAGTATTTATATTTATAGCAATATCAGTCTCACAGGCAATAAATACAAACAATAAATAACAATAACAATAACAATAAATTGAACTTAGAAAAAAGACCCATGACCCATACACAAGAACGTTTCCTGTTAAATTTTAATATTAGAGCACAAAATAATGACAATCATACATTCTTACCTCGAAGACACTGAAGACACCCACTAAAATGTCATTCAGTGTAACAATAGTTCATATAAACTAATAAAATACTAATTAATTGTGATTTGAAATCTTCGCCACAATCATTATATTTTACCACTAGGTTTTACCCATGTGTCATCCATTAATGTTTAATAAATTAAAACATAATAACATTAAGTATTAGTCTTTATTATAATTATTTTACATAAATCTGATGCTCTGAATGACGATGGAACATTATTTCACACTTATTTTGATCTTTTTGTTGTTGTTATTTGCAGTTATTTGCAAAAGTTATAAGCATTAAAGCAGACACTTTACTCGCATTTAATACACTTTCTATGAACATAAAATCATTTTTGTAAATTAAATTTTATGCAATCCTGAAAACGGGACGTCTCATCTTTGACCAGCATGCAACTCTACACAGGAATCTTTAAAACTGAGGCTCCATCTCTTAAAAAAAGTCCTTCAAAGTTTGTCCTGATAAAAATCTGATAACAAAATTTGACTTATGTATATGACAACAAATATTAGAACTGCAGCAGTAAAATATTATCACTGGTAAACCAACAACAGTAAACGTTCATATTAAAAAGATCACCGCAATAATCATATAATGACTGATAGATTTGAAAAATGATAAAATAGTTTGACAGAGAAATGCAGCTCATTACTGGTGAGTCATGTTGACGTGAACTCTCCTTCTGACAGCGCTTCTGTCGCTCTTTCTCACCTGTTTATCCCGTGAATGTGTGTGTGTTTAACTCTTAGCTTCCCTTCTCTCTCCCGCCTGCAGTTTGCCTCCTCAGGGCTGTTCACTGTGTGGCTCTTGTGGTTTCTGATCTAGTGGCCTTTCTCAGCTTCCATACAGTCCCTTCTCCCCTGTGATATCTCCCTCCTGCCTTAGAGGTGAGCTCGGGTTCACCGTCGTACCTGTATCCATGGACACGAGGTCACGAGGTCACGAGGTCACGTTCATCTCATCGTGCTGTGGTTCTTCATCCGCTCTTCAGGGCATTTTCACACTAGAACAAACATTAGAACCGTACTGGGGTCTTCTCATGAATTCTTGTTGTTTAAGTATTATTTATTTAGTTTTATAATATTTATTGATATTTTAAATTAGCTTTTACTTTTTTAAATTTTCAATCTTAGTTTAGTTTTTTTATGTGCTTCTGTCACTTTTATTAGCTTTTAAAAAATATTTATATTTATTTTTATTCAATTTATTTTTTGTGTATTCTAAATAATGAGAAAAGACAAAGGATTTTATATATACTTTAGTACTTTTATATATACTTTTTTACTATTTATAGATTTTTTTTGAATTTGCTTTTATTTTTATCATTTCAGTTTAAGTTAAAGTTTCAGTAAATCCAGTATTTTCTTTCTTAGTTTTATATATATATATATATATATATATATATATATATATATATATATTTCTGTTTAGTTCTGTTTGAATGTGAAAATAGGCTGAGACTGGTGTTTTAAAAAGGAAACTCATTTTTTATCTATTAATTTATTATTATTATTATTATTATTATTTAATTTGTTTATTTAATTTGTTTTAATCAACATTTATTTATTTATTTTTAGTTTAGTTTAGGGTTTGTTACATGCTTTTGTCAAGTTTTTATTTTTTTCTTATTTAGCTTTCATTTATTTTAATTTTTATTTTTATTTTAATACAACTTAGATAGTTGCCAAGGCAGCATTTCTAATTTTTGTTTTAAGACTTTTCGGTTTATGTTTTTTTTTTTTTGTATTTATATTTTATTTAATTTCTGATTTATTTCAATGACCAAAAAAATATTTTTAATACTTTCAGTTTTGTTAAAACTGGAAGGTTATCAAGTTCAGACCAAACACTGTAAAACAAGTGTGAAAACAGCCTTCATATCTATCCATTGTCACTCACCTCCGTCTGTCTGTCGATGGCTCTTTTCTGTCTTCAGATGAAGCTCTGATGTCTGTTTCTCTCTCTCAGGATGATATGCACAGAGTTATCGATCAACAGCTGATGGATAAACACCAGGAGGAGTGGAAGGATCCTCCGTACTCCTTCAACGGGTCACGAGGAGGAGCTCCATCCAGACGAGTGCATCGCCTCTCGAGAGGAGAAAAGCACCTCTTTTCATTCTTCAAGAAGAACTGAGATTATCTGAAGACATGGAGGAAGACAGTGTGAGAACAGACGTGAGAGAAGGCAGAAAGTCAGTCGAAATCACCACATCAGTGCTTCTCAACTGGTTTTGCTCATCAAAAACAGCATTATTTATTATGCAAAAGTAAAAAATCTAATTCTGAAATGCATTAATTGATAACATTGATGCACTCACAAAAATATTTAGGTCTAGATATTTAGATACAGTATACTGTATATGAATTTGAATTGCATATACAATTTTCACCCATTTAGATTGCACAGGGTTAAAAAAAAAAAAAAAAAAAAACCTTAATGTGATGCAGATTTGTCTGTCAAACATGAATGAAACTGAGCTGAATGTATTTTAAATACACAATAACCAGGTTTATATATGCATCATTAATAAATATAATTTGCTTAATTATTATTTTTTTTTTACATTTATTCAATAGCTAGCCATGTTTAACTATATTTATTCATTTTAACTGAATTGTTTTCACAATTAACAGATTTGTGCTGATTTAAAAAAAAATGTATAAACATTTTATAAATTATTATTTAAATAAAACCAAATAGATTCAAATAACTGACATGTTTTTTTTTCATCTTTCTCTGTTTCATTTATGTAAGACTGAAAAATATGCCTTAAATCAACTTCATTAGTTTGTCTTTGATAAAACTTTAAATGGAGTAAATACGTTTACATTTCTAAACCTGAATACTGTGTTTTTAAAACACTTTCAGTTTATTAATACTATTACAGAAGTCTTAACTATTTCATATCGGTTTCATTTGTGTTTGACTGACAAAAATACATTGCATTTATTACATTAAGGTCATTTCTTTATGTTAAAACTGTGCAATCCAAACAATTTGGAATTTAATGCAATTAATGCAAATACATAAATTGTAAATCTTAGGCATAAATATTTTGGTAACTATGTCTTTCTATATAATGCATTATTAAAGTAGTTTGAATGCATTAATTATGCCTTGTAATGCACCTCATAATGCATTGCATGATTTCATGAATAACTGTAACCACAGTTATAATACACGATCATTCTTATCTATTCATTGTTACACCTTCAGAAAATTAAAAACACGACAAACCTTTAAATATCACAATGCATTTTAATTTTGAAAAGATAATGAATTACAACAAACATTATGAATACCTTTATAATGCATTATACATAAGGTTACAAGTAAAGTTTTACCTTTTTTTTTTTTTTTAATAATGCATCTATGGTTTTATGCTCTCAGCACCCAGTAATTGATTGTAAAACCACTTGTTTTTGGGTCACGAGCCACTGGTTGAGAACCACGGCACTGACTAACCAAGTTATGTGATGGCTTTGAGCCATTTTGCACTTTATCTGTATACACAATCCTCCCTCAGAAAGCTTGAGACACAGTCGTTGTCCGACGGGGTCAAGCCCTGTGTCAGGGTCTGTTTAGCAGGGTTCCCAAAATACTCCAGTTTCCCCTGCGAGTGCCTCAAAAAGCTTCTCCTCACCTCACTGCCAGAGATTAACGGAGGCACATCTGCTCATTCGCTTGAGACTCAACTCAGGATGACCTGGACTTCAGACGCGTCAGGACAAAGCTTTCAGCATCACCATGTAGTTTCAGGCCCAGGCGGAATCTGTGGACGTGCTGATTTATGAGAGAAATATGAGAGTACTGCAGTATTATTGAAAATATGAAGGGTAAATCGGCCTAAATTTGTCATTTTCAGACACAGATTGGGTGGAGGCCTGATTAGAGATGATGCAACGCTGCAACATTAAAAAAGCTATAAAAAACTGTTCTGCTCTTTGGTTCATTCACAGATGCATTTTAGATAAAAAACAAAACAAAACAACTTATGTAATTAACTTTCTAACAACCACATGAGTATTCTATAGAATTAACTTTCAGCAGCTGCTTCGAATCAAAAACGTATAAAAGCACGCAGCAGATACTAATAATAATGCAACAAGAAATTGTTAGCGTAAATGCGTTGTGGCTGTTTTACCAACTGTACCTGCTTGGTTTATAGCATATTTCTGGAGAAAATGTCCTCAGGACAGCTTGATGATAAACTTTGTGTGAGGTGTGCATCACAGTCTGAACCAAAGAGCAGAAGTGTTGAGCTGGAGCTTGTAGACCGCATCTGAAAAACTATACACACATACAAGCAGTATAAATCAGCACCTTTAGACAATACTCACCATTAGAAAATCTCAGTCCTGAGAGATGCACTGAAACTGCGGCTGTGTTCAGAATTAAATACTAGCATACTGCCTACTGCACAGTAAACACTACTGGCAAATACTGTGACAGATGGAGAACGTTACATTTCAAACAGCAGAATGTTACATAGTAGTCCAAAAATTCCAAAAATTTAAATGGAACATTTTTTGAATTGTGTGTGTGTGTGTGTGTGTGTGTTTAAAAATCATAACTTTTGTCAAAAATCTGTCACTACATTGAGAAAAGTTAATATGCAAGAATTATCCCTATTGATATTTCACCCATATCTTGATTTATACATTTATATTTATACGTTGTACATCAGGGTTAAAGAGAATGTCCTGGCAGAACATCTCCTGTACCTTTTCCCACTTCTTACAGATTTATTTCAGTGTAGAAATGTTAAAAATCAAAGATGATATGAATTCTGTTTCTTGGAAGGTCAAGTCAAGTGCATTGTGGGATAAAGTAATCAATACAGTAAGTGCTGTATATCTGCACATTATGGCAACTGTATTAGCTCATCTGAGTATTTTTGCATACAAAAAATACTGTAGGCATAATATAACTACATTCTCAGTAACGAAATTGTTACTGGGGCATTAAAGTTAGAGACAAAAGCTACATCTAAAGGTAAGAGTACATCTTTGTACCTTTATTTGCACCTAAATGGTATATATTAGAACCTTTTAAAAGGATACCCCAAGTGACAGTCCTGTACCTTATTTCTGAGAGTGTAGTATGCTAGTATGTTATTCTGAACGCAGCCCAGGTCTTTTTTAGTGTGTACTTCCTCCAGCCTATGAGAAAGAAAGAAGGGAGCATGTGTGTCCTGATCGTGAGCTGTAATCGGGTGTGTTTTCTGTCTCGTGTTCGGTGTGTGTGTGTGTGTGTTTGGGTTCAGTCAGTGAAAGTCGGGCAGATTTTAAGTAAAGCTATGCAGATGTCTTCTTTCTCGCAGAGGTGATGTTTAGCTCGGAGAAACCCAAAGAGTGATTTTTTTTATACGTACAAAGACACAAATAGGTTTAGAATTAAAAAGAAATAAAAAAAAGGAATCAATATATTTGTAAATGTATAATTTTTGAATGATAAATCAACTTTTTTAGCGCTTGTCTGTGTAGTCTGGTTTGTAAGTGTTTCTGGATGATTGTCTGAACAGAACTGAATTTATCTGAAAAATGTGAAATAAGACGATGTAGGAGAGGCACTACAGATAAACATGAAAAAAAAGTTTAATTTTAACAGTCATATGCAGTTTTTGGTAAGTTACTCTAAAAAGTAATTCATTACTAGTTACGAATGACATCCAAGCAGTGTAATTATATTACCGCACTAATTACTCTCTCTAAAGAGTACTGCATTACTCATGACGAATTACTTTGAAAATCCTATTTCAACCTCAACCAGCTGAACAATGCAAGGATAGACACAAAACTACTCCTTTAACTATTTCAAATAAAAAATACAAAAATGCATAAATTATGCTTGAATTGACCAAAGGAGAAGGTTACATTAAAAACATACATTTTAACATTAAAAGTTACATTTTGAAGATAAATCCACTACTGTTTTATATAGAATTTATCTATAGTCTAAATGCAGTTAAATCTGTAGTAAGTGTAATAAATTAAGACTAAATACAATTAATTTACAGTAATTAATTACTTGTAGTAATGCAAAAACAGAAATGTGCACAAATATGCATTTTGCAATAGACGTGCTTTTAAATGATATAAAACAACTTTAAATTTTCAAAATGTAAAGAAATGTGCATTTGTGCATGTAAATATTCTCGTCCGGTTTTAAAAGAATAAAATGGCTTAAAAATCCTCTACCATTTAAATATCACTAAAGCAAAATCTCAATTACATTTCACTCCAAATGACATTAAAAGCCACTTTAGAAAATTGCATTTGAAAGACCCAAACTGATGCGGAGGTGTACGACAAAGGTGATGTAGAAAGGATCGGATGTTTTCAGTGATGCCTGTAGTGCTTCTCCTGTCTGACGGCGGATGAATGAAACGCTGTTATATTAGCAGTGATTTCAATCTTCCAGACAGTCGCTCCACGTTTAGAGTATTACTCGTGTCTCTTCTGTTGTTCTGTATGTAAAAACATTTCAATGTCACTTCTTTAGTTTCTTTTCTTGTGTTTCACACACTGTTCTGTAAGCGTCTCATCACATTGACTTTGTACTGTTGTCTTTTGCCATTTAAACACCGTTTTTGCAAATCTCTCCAGTCTGTCTTAAATCTGTGCGAGCGGCTGTTGTGAATGTGTTTTCCACAGTAATCTCCCATTTCTACAAAAACTCTTTTAAACAGTCTTCATGCATGTGATAAATGTGCTCGCCTTTCTACTGCGTATTTCATTCATAAGATAAAAACAAGTGGTTTAAATAGGATCACTGGACATCAGATCAATTATTTTAATAGAAATATTGAGTATTAAGCAATTCTATATGAATCCTGTCACAATTCAAAATGCTATTTGACCGAATAAATGGTGGGGTGACAGATTAATAAAACTGGGAGCGTTATACAGCAATCAGAGTAAATTATATTGTATAAAGCAAGTATTAATGGTTTCCACCAGCTTTATTAGTGCCAAGTTTCATTGGAAAACACACATATATATATTTACTCAAACACTTTATCTTTGCAGTAAATCTTTAAAAAATGGCTGCTAAAAAACAACTTCCTAACAACATGAACCTCACTACATTTAAAGTAAAATGATACTTAAGTCATGCCGATAAAATGATCTGTTATTACTTTGAATAAAACCAGAAAAAGAGTCAAATGGCCTTCAAGTGATTATCACACATTACTAATGTATCCTCCAAAAACTGCAGACTAAAGTGCATGTACAGTATCTAATATCTGTATATTTGTAAGTAATACTGTGGTAAACATGTAAATAAGGCAGATTTTATACTTTACACACAGTGTTTGAAATTTAAACTCATAGTAAGTTTGATCCAGTGTGTTTTTATAAATATTAAATTCTTATTTTTCCAGCAGATTCAATTAAAATACCAAGTTATTTACAAATGCAGACATAAACGTATGTCCATGTTTAAAAAGCTTCTTGTCTCGACGTGGAACGCACTTTGATGCATCAGAATAAAAAACACAAATGCAAAAGTTTCTCAATCATCAGTTATTCCAGAAAATAAACCTGAAGAATCATCAGTCCTGCAATAAACATTGGGAAGAAAGAGCAAAGCTTGTAAACAAATGTGCAACATGACGATGCTTAATAAAGACAAGGACAAACATGCTTGTGTCAAATATTCATTCTTAAAATATTTATTAATGATTTCATTCATAAAGGGGAGGTCCACTATACATTTCTTTTCTCCAGTGTATAATATAACCACAGCTGAAAAAGTCTTTCAACCAGAACAGTTTTGCATGGACATGTTACATGACAAAAGTGCACCTATATGCACACTTATGATGTCACATGACTCGGTTGAAATCGGCTGACAGCACAGCCTGGGATTGTGGTGTGTTTTGGCCTACTGAATTAATAAAAATCATGAAAATATTTCTATTGGTGAATCTCACAAAACCACTCAAAAACAAAATTCAATTTATATATATATATATATATAGCATTAAATAAGCATTTATATTTTTAAATAAGCATGTATTGAGCCATTTATATATCATTTTTTATTTGCTGTAATTAAATTCATTGCATTACAAAAAAAAAAGATCAATTAACTATTTCATAATTATTTAAATGTATATTCTTTATATAAAAAGACCACATTCATGTATTTACTTATCTGCAAAAACTTTTTAAAAAAAATTACATTAACATTTTAATGCAAAACAAAAACACAAATAATACAAAAAATTATAAAGGTGGAAAAAAAAAACTTCACTTTTATGGGAGAAAATTTTGTGCAATGACTAATGCAGATGCATTTAAAAAACCTTGACGCCAAGATTTTACAATAACATACTCATTTTCTTTTTATGTGAATTGGGACATGGTCATGTTTTTGTGAGATTCACCTCCATAGAGACGCCAATGAAAGATCACACAGAGTGATCTGCCATGAAGCCTGTTCAGTAAAAATTTACAGGATGAACACAAGATTCTGATTCACCCCTTTGGCTTAAACACTTTAACATAACATCTCCCTGCCACATATAAAACACATTACATCTCAGATTAGCAATACACCGTTTGCAACTATGCATAAACTGTGATTATGTTTTTAAACCTTGCTTGTATCGACTTCTTCTGGGTCCAGATGTTTGTGCATCATTTAACCTCATATGGCACAACAACGCTGCTCTTCCATGAGATGCAGATGAAGAAATCTTGTTCTTAACATCAGCTTTGACTGAATGCACTCACAAACCCGTCCTCCAAACGGCTGATACGGAGGAGGACTATATGGCAACACTGAAGGAAAGGACTGTTCTGAGATTATGACAGCATCATCCACTCTCATCCTCTTCATCTTCATGGGAAAAACAAAGCAGAAAAACACAAGCCCGAAGCGGCAGAAGACATCTGTGAATGTGTAAGAGCTCTGCTGTCCACATCATGAAGACCCGAAGCCTGAACTAATGCGGTGAATCTCATGAGACCATGTTAATCTAAAGGACAAACTGAAATTACATTTTCCATGAAGAAATTAAGCCTAATTTAAGACTTGTTTTTTTTCCCTTGATTAATGCTAATGCTCTTTTGTATGCACATTACTGAAAGGCATCAATGTGTTTTAATTTCTCAGTCAATTCTTGTTGCTATAATAGTCTTTTTTTCTTTTCTTTTAAGGAACACAAAAACACCTTTAAACAAGACATTTTTGTATCCCTTTCTGTATAACAAATACTATCATGATGTAGAATTACTTTATAATTTATAAACATCAAATTTCTTGCATTGGCTATGGTAATTTCAGACGAAATGTGCTTGATCCTAAACATAGGCTTCATTTTCTTTGTGCAAAATATAATACAAAATTTTATGTGACCTGGAGAAGCTTTTTTTTTTTTGCAAGATTCACCCAATGAAACAGGCTTAAAAAAAAAAAGAAAAAAAAAAATCACTAATTGATATTATCTAAAAAATAAAATAAAAAAAGTTGTTGGCATCCTTTTGAGTCCATGTTGAGTAAATTTCTGTAATTGTATGCTTTCATAAAAAAATAAAAAGGATTTAAAAAAAAAAACTGCAAAAAAAAGGCCCAAATTGTTCATGCAGAAAACACAATGGCATTCCACAAAAAAGACAAAGAGAAGCAAAATAAAGAGGAAAACAAAAATCACTCCTGAGATGGTGGATAATAGAGATATATAATCACTGTAGAGTATACAGAGAGTAAGCATACATAAACCTGCACGGTTTGGCGATCACGTCAGCTTGAAGGTCCTTCAATAAAGAAGGAAGATCTTTTATTAAATATCACGAATTCCAAATAAAAATCCTTGACTCTGATAAAATCTGTACATTTTCTTTTAAAAAGTCACTGTGGTTTGTCTCGGTCCAAAAAGGCCTGCATCTGTACACATTGTGTTTTTGTGAAATCTTAAGTGAGATGATCACAGTCCATCTGCATGTGAAGATCGCCGTGCAGAAGAACACCTGTTCATCCACTAGCAGCATTTTTTTTTCCGTTTGCTATTTTTGCCGAGTTTAATCACATCGTTTTGCTGCTGTTGCTGCTGTTTGGCCACAGACTCTTTCTTTGCCCGGAGCACCAGCTCTGTGATGCAGTTAAACATCTACACAAAGACCAGAAACACACGTATATGTTATTGCACCCTCCAAAACTGATTTTAATAGATATTAACCCAATTCATACAACATTTACAGCTATAAAATCTGATTAGATGAGCCGCGTTTGAAGTCACTTTAAAATCGATGACACACATCAGGTAATTAAAATTTTGTTTTGACTACTTTCAACTAGGGATGTGCACAAGTGATTGATTATTCAAGAGCTTATTCTGTGAAATAAGAAATTAAATATTCTAGAGCAGAGCAAAAGTACATTTTAGAGAGTTTCCCCTGACCTGGAAGCTGCACACTAGTGAGTTTTAGGTGTTTCACAGCACAATCCGAATGGTCCTAATACAGAGCCCTGAGGAACTCACCTCCTCCACGTTGATGTTCTCTTTTGCGCTCGTCTCAAACAGGCTGATGCCCATCTGCTCAGCAAACTTCTGTGCGTCATTCGTCTCCACAACCTTAGAGTTTGGATCGTCATTTTTATTGCCCACTAAAGTGAGAAAAAGATAGACAGGTGTAGACAAAAATGTATACAGATGTCACCATTGGATTTACCTTAAGTCTACTAATTTGTGTACTAAAGGGTTAATATCATGGAAATAAAATCACAACCATGGGCTCGTTAAAATATGACTACCCACAGTCTGAATTACAACACATTTCATATGCAAAGACATTAGCCAATCAAAACAGCGGTTATTTTCAAATAGAACTGTACTTAATAATACATAAAAAACAAAACATACATATAAAAATAATATAATATTTAAATAAAATAATATAAAATAAAATGTAACATGTAGATCATTTAGTAGAGAACTCACCTAATATTCGACAGACGTCATCGCAGTTCTGGTTTATTTCATGCAGCCAACGCTTGACATTAACAAAGGATTCAGCACTGCTGACGTCATACACTACTATGACCCCATGGGTTCCTCTGTAATACCTGAGCATGGAAATAAAAGAGTTTTAAAGAATTAAGCTTTAAATCAACAAGAATCAACAAGACATCCATATTCTACTTGACTAAAAATATATATTGTGTAGTTTAGATTACACTAACATTAGGCTGCTTTTAGCCTTACCCTGGAGTTGGTTCACTCTACGGCAATGAAACCAAGTAAATAAATCAATTAACACAAAATTGTGTATTGGCAATCTCACAGACTGACGACAGGATGATGAGGCTAGAGAGCATTTTTCCCAGCACAACCTCTGACTTAAAAGCACAGGCGGTCTTCTGTCTCCAAATACAGACACAAAGACATACACACACACACACACACAAAGGACTCTTTGAGAGGCCTGGAGTGACCAAACCACTATTATTACTGCCTGTCACAGTTCTGCCTTAATAAAAGATCAAAACCGCACATAAACATGCATGAACATACTTACACACACTAACGAGACACTAATGAAGCAGCACACATTCCCTTGTTAGCTACGTAATGACCATCGGGCTTCAGGTCACTGCACACGTAACTATGTCGCCACATTAACACAGGTCCAAAGGTCTTTGCATTTCTAAGGGTTTTTGTAGGTTGTATGTAGTAAATGTAAGACTTTTAAAGAACAAGTGAAGAAAATGTAAAGAATCAATTGAAATGTAACACATTCAGTATGGTTTCTAAATGTAAATGACTTCTATTATAAACACTTCAAGAAAAAAAAACTTTCCAATTGATCTATTAGTTTTTAATGTATATATAAAATGAATTATCTATCCTCCCAACCACTAGAATATGGAAATAGCTTTTACCGCATTTTCCAATCAAACTGCAGACATTTTTATTTTTGCTTTGTTTTCCAGTGCAAATGTCTAAAGATTCTTAAATCAAGATAAATTTACTTGAGAAGCAAAATAAAAAATTAAGTCTTGTTTATGAGAAATCAAAGTGATAAAAAAATAATAATAAATAAACTTAATTCAAACGGAAAACATGTTTCTATATTCCATTGTTAGATATTTGTTCTTGTTTGGGAATAAACTCATTTAAATTTTGTTCAATTTCTCAGAAAACAAGACCTAATATCTTCACTTCGCATCATTTAGGTCTCAATCTGTTCATGGGGAAATTAAGACTTTTAAAAACCTTGACAAGACTCGCAATAACCTTGATTTCTTTTTTTTTTTGGTAAAACTTCAACAGAAACTTAAGCTTGCTAATGATTCATGTATTTTATTAGGCAAATTCTGTATGAACGCTTCCACACAAATTAAGTTTATTATGTAATGGCTGGTGTGTGCTCGAGGAATTGTAAAAAACTTCCAAACATCACAACCAATAACTCCTCACACCACAGGAAGTGTGAACTTAAAGCCCAAGGACAGTTTGAGTCCCAGAGTGCCGATGGTGGATGCTGACCCTCAGTCAAACAGTGGCTATAAAACATTACAGCACTAATTAAAAACATCAAACAGATTCCCTGAAGCTTTCGAAGCCCCTTTGATCATGTCATGCGTTTGACTTACGTAGACGTGATGGTTCTGAATCGCTCTTGTCCGGCTGTGTCCCAAATCTGCAGCTTCACCTTCTCTCCATTAATCTCCACCGTCCGGATCTTGAAGTCCACTCCTATAGTGGTGATGTAACTACCTACAACACAAAACAAACACCAAAGAGCATTCAATGTGCGATCATAATAGACTAGGTTGGACTTATTCAAGCCCTTTATTTTCATAATATGTGCTACAAACATTGTCCTGAAAAATATTTTAGGAACACCACACTTTAGTCCTACATTTAGCTTATGCATCACATGACCTATTAGACATGATAATATGACAATGATTTCAGTTTGAGTAAAAATACTGTAAAATTTGTAATGTGAGATAATATTATAAGGGTTTGCTATTTGAAATATATATATATATATCATTCCTCCAGTCTTCAGTCTCACATGATCTTCAGAAATCATGAAAATATGCTGATTTGCTGCTCGTTGATTATCATCAATGTTGAAAACAGTTAAAATGTTTCTGGAAACTGTAATACATTTTATTTTTCACGATTCACAGATGAATAAAAAGAACAATATTTAAAAACAGAAATCTTTTGTAACATTAAATGTCACTTTTGTTCAATTTAATACATCCTGGCTGAAAAGTACACATTTTTTATTTTGAATAGTAGTGTATAATTCATAAAATTGGTATATTTCTATAAAATAATAAATATTAGGCATGTAACAACAATTCACTCAACTCATGAAGTGATACGATTCATGGTACTGATTTCACGATATGATAAATCAAAAGATGTCATTTTATTATTGCTTGGACAAAATGCTGTAGAATTCTTTGTGAAATTGAAATGTTAAATTTAAAAACACCTAAGGCTTTGTCTGTGCTCTTTCCATTCAGTTAAAGACAACCACTTTAACCATGTTCCAAACAGAGACGCCGTATACATGTAGCACGAGCAGTTCTTAATCTAAATTAGACTGTATAATTTCAAAATTTGATGCAAAAACAGACCGGTCTGACTTTAATTTTGTGAAATTATGCAACATAAAACATCTGAAAGAGATAAAAACAGCAGACGGGCTGAATGAAAACACATATTCGTTCTCTGACAGCAGGTGGCGCTTATGGAACAGCAGTGATACAGGATTCTCTTGGTTACTGTAAACAAAGCAGCACTGCACTGCTTTAATATGCATTATACAAAATAATGATCTAATATCATCTAAACTTTTCTAAAGACAGTCAGTTCCTCTCAGAGATACAATCATGTAAAGTCTAACCGCAATTGTATCGTGATTCGTTTAACATCAACCGATTTGAAAAGTCACATATTTGTTTCAATTTCATCAGGCTCGCGGTGCATAGTTACATGCCTAATAAATATCTATTTTTCTCTAATATAAGAGAGCATTTATTCATTTCTATCAATTGTTTTCTACATTAAAATAAAATAAAAGCTGCACAAGGACTTGGAACTAAAATAGTGAACAACTAAAAATCCTCCCAACACTCTCGGCTTCAGAAAACCTCAGGACTGTCTGTACAAATCAAACATGATAATAAATCAGACAGACGACGCTGGAAATGTTCATGCATCTTACCTGAAAAAGTGTTGTCTGCAAAGCGCAGGAGAAGACTGCTCTTTCCAACACCTGCAACCACAAACAACAAATAAAAAATAAATAAAAAAGAATGAGGAAAAACCACGCAACATATGAAGCAGCAGATTTCAGCTGAACGCCTGCTCACCATTAACGGCTTTCAGATTTACTGCTGAGAGACAAAACCTAAAATCCTTTTAAACAAGAAACCTTTCCTTCTATGATGTCAGATACTTTAGATTTTCCCAAGTTTAGACATGAAGAGGCTGTCTGCCAATGACCGTGTCACTTTCTTCAGCTCTCAGGTAATTCAAAACAACATCTCGGCCAATCAGATTGGAGCAGGCGGTATCTGTGAGATATTTCTGTGGAATATGTATCTGTCAGTTCATGAATGTCTGTAGGCGTACTGTCTGAGACTACGACCGCTGACTCTCAGAAAGGAAGATAAACCAAACAAACATCCTCTCCTGACAAATGACACCACAAACACACAAGGACTATAGAAACGCATCAAATCACTTGATTCCTGTAGAATATAACATGGATCATATCATTACTTCTATTACAGGACAACCCACATTTTAAATCTGAAGACTCTCGAAAAGATCACATAACCGACCAAATCCAGCTGCCAGAAAACAAAGAATGGACAAAGAATCCAAAGATTTTCTTTCATCACAGACCCCAGATCTGTACAATAATATCATTAGGTCACTTCATTAATTAACCAGAGCACAAATAAAAGCCCTCAGAGCACAGAAAACTGAAACACTGAGGCTTGTGTGTATCACCCATGTCCTGTGTGGACTAATTCTAAAAATATTTTAAATTAACTGTTAAAGAACATAAAAATACAATAATATTATTTTTGTATTCTTTGATTCCAACTACAAACCAGAAAATCTGAATTTAACCCAATGTGACATTAATAATCTAAATTTCATTCAAACCGTTTGATGGAGCTCATTTGAGTCAAGGTGCAAAAACTCAAAACCACAAGGACCGCGCGCTGTGATGTGTCGCATGGCTGTTAACCATCCCATGAAAACAGGACACAATCTCACCTTTGCTTTGGTGCAAACGCTAGACCGAAACACACGAGACTCAACTTTAACCACCTGACAATAAAACAGCACAAACAAAGTGTTTTCTGCGTCAACACTTACAAGCACTTGAATTATCCGGATTTCAGTTTCTGATCAGTTCATTTACAGGTACAGAATTCATCAGATCTGTTCGCCCTGTATACAAAACTGCCTTAAAGTGTCTGAATGTCACTTATCTGTGCATCTCAAATACTGCAAGATAATTTTTTTGCTCCAGCTTCTATTTTTTTGTATAGAGATGCATTAATCAGCTCTTCTCAGGTGTCCAGAATCACATGCACTATCAGCATATTCCATTAAGTTTCTAAATGCCATTTTCATTTTCAACAAAGATCATTTCAAACCAAGTATATCAAATGTTTTGACTGGAAAGCATTTATATTTTCAACAAATAACACTTGCCTTTACATTTGGTTTCATAATGCAATGACATTCAGACATATGAAGTGTTCAAATACTTTCTGAAGTCACTTAAAAGAATGCATGTCTGCTCTAGTTGTGAATAAATGATTGATAAGCAGATCTCCGGCCTGTGAGCGGTGATCAGCCCGATCAGAAACACGCTCGTGTGAGCGTTAAATCAGACCTCTCGGTGCTCACAGTTTTAATACGAGACACTCAGAGCCCTGCAGAGCCTCGCCCCGGCCCGCTTCCCGTCACGCATCCGCGGCGTCTCTTACCGCTGTCACCGATGATCAGCAGCTTGAAGAGGTGATCGTAGTCGCGGGCCATACCGGCGCTGGGAGGCTCAAACTCCGCGGCTCTGCTGCAGCTTCACGCCTCTCTCCAGCCGAACGCTTGGCTGGAACCCGTCTGACGTCCCGCCCGGATGAGAGTGGACAATTTCACGCCGGTAGATGCCGAAAGCAGCGGGTTTGTCGTCGGTGTTTGTCAGCAGTCAGTCGCTCATTACCGGAAACGGCGCTTCCTCCTGCTGCACCAGCGCGGCTGAGGACCAATCAGAACGCGCCGACGCCATATGACGTAACAGCCGTCAACAAGCACGCATCGCGATACAAAGTATATGATGTATATGGGTCAAAAGCGGCACATCAATTAATTTTTTAAATCATAAAATAAGTCAATGACAAATAGGATATCGAAAACGTTAAGATTAAAATTAAATTCGTCAGTTTTTATCTTGAAAAATGTGTTCACCATTTTATGCAGCAGCAACAACAACAGATAATACTTTACATCTTCAGTCAGTGAGTGTACACTGACTATAATATAAATGCACACAACCTAATCATTATTTCCAACATTTTTTTCTCTCTCTCACTCTCTTTTTTTTAATATAACAATAACTTATATAGCAGTTTCTCAATGCGTTTTACATAAAAATGACCACATACAGAACTTAATTAAGAATCATCAAGAAAGTTTTTAAATGAGATTTGAAAGTACATAGATTCTGTGCATCTCTGATGTAAGAAGTGATGCATTCCATTTGGTTCCGGTTTAATTTATGAATATTAAGATTCTTTATTTGCCATTTACACTTCTATAAATTAAATCTGATTTTTTTTTTTTTTTTTCGTCAGTGCAACAAAATGAAAAGACTTTTTTTAACCACAGAATATTCTTTGAATCAACAAATTCGCCATATACACCACTTTAAAGGCAAAAACAAATATATTACAATTCATGATGGAAACATGTTGAATGCTTTACAAATGGATGTTACACTTACAAAAAAAGTTTTTGGTGATGACTTTGTCTAATAGAGTATTATTATTAATAATACCATGCTATTTGAACATGGTAATTATTATTGCCATGTACCATTGGTAGTATTACAATCTGATACTGCTCCATGGTACCACCATAGTGCTTTTTAAAGGAAATGTCTGATTTTTCTTCCTTAGTGCCAACAAAGAAATGCATTCATGACATCTCAGCAGTTTCTCAGCGAGAGCCAGCAAACTCTGGGCAACTTTCCAAAGCTGTCTGAACTTTGAGAATCTGCCAGAAAACTGCAGATTTGATTCCCTCGGGATCAGCTGAAGATGAATTCTGTTGCCTATGGGCTCAGTGATGACACACAGATGTGTTTACGATGCGTCTGATCACTGCTGAAACCCTCAGACCTTTCAAATCAAGACTTCAGATCTGTGGCTTTATGAGGATGAAAACTCTTTTGTTAGTCTAATAACCCTTTTGTCTATTGTTATGTTTTATGCACTTATTCTTTCTTTAGGAATACATTTAGTTTTAGGTACAAAACGATGTGGACATGACTGATTTTAAAAACTTTTTGATCAAAGGCATTTTTTTTAAATGCAAAATTGGATTGTCAACAAGTGAAGATTTTACAGTGTTTAAATCATCCCAGGATTCAATTCATGAAGTTAAATTTAATTCATGAATATCAAGATGTTTTCTTGAGGTTACACTGTTTTCTATCATCCTAATTTGTCACCGACTCTTACACAACTGCAATCTATCTATATTATATTTCTAGCTCTGTTACAGCAAAACGTTGATGCTTTTTACCACCTAATAAACCTAAAGTCTGAATATGTCCTTAAAGGTTTAGCTCACCTTCAGTTGGTGATCTTCAGTGATTTGGGGACCAGCGACGTTAGGTGAACTATCCCTTTAACCAGAGCCGATTCCCCCTTTACACAAAGTACACAAGCTGCGTAGGGCCCCGAAACATTAGACGATTTTAACTTTGTAACCCAGCCACAGAGACAATTTTTCAAGTGCTTTCTGTGAGCATGATTCAAGACTGTGTGAAGATTCATTCAAAACCTCCCCCCAACTAAATATTAAAACATTAAAACACAAAACAAATGTCATTTCTTTGAGTCAAAACATTTATTAAAGCAAACTTTTCATTTTCTATTTATTCATACAACCATTATTAGAGGACACAGTGCTACCTGGATACATCAGCATCACATCCTTAGGGTTGTTAATGGCTCACGTGTCTCTCACACACACGGAGAAATCAATCACAACAGCAAAAAAACTGCTCACCATCCAAACGAAATAGAAAAGGGCAGCGGAACATCAGTGTTTGAAAAGAAATGGCACAAATTAATCTTTCGTCTTTCAGAAGAAAACCAAAAAAAGAGTCACAAATTTAAATTAAAAGGAAAATGCAGATTTTAGATGATGATTTCAGGGGATCAGCACAATGAATACTTTCCCAGGCTTTCCTTGTGGTGTAAACGACATGAAGAGTCAAAGCTAGCTTGAGGAGAGAGTGTGTGTGTGTGTGTGTGTGTGTGTGAGACTGACAGATGCAGGATTCAGAGCAGCTGAGGCTGTCCATCATGTCAGGATGGTGTCGTCGATCTCTTCGTTGGAGTCGGGAAGGCTGGAGATCTTCTTCAAGGATCTGCGGTAACATTCTGACAGCAGCTCATTACTGGCCGAGTCCAGGATCGCACTGATGCTCTGAAACCAATGTACACATGCAGACCTTATTTGAAACGCAGTGTCTTTATTGGCTACAAGTTTAGCAATGATCTGTGTTTATTGAATGAAAAAAAGCTGTGAATATTCTGCCTAACATCTTCTGTCATCCAAACTGAAAACAAAAGACTGTTTTCTTTCATAAATTGCTAGTAAATTTCACAGTAATTACAAAGAAATGGCATGCAACATTGAGATACAGAGATTTCCCACAGTAACTCTTTCCCCGCCATTGACGAGTTATCTCGTCTCTTAGAAGACAACGTTTCCCCGTCAAAGACGAGTTTTCACAGCTTTTTGCGTTTTCACTGTTATACACTAGGGGGCGCTATTACACATCTTTTGAACGAGTACAAAAGCTCCCGAACAAAAACACACGTGAACAGAACGGAGAAACTAGCGATCTCTTATGTAAACAGGTGCATATTAAAAATAATGTGATCAACAGCAAGAGTAAAATGTTTATACAGGAAGTGGTATATGTCTGTGCAAGCTTTGGAGGTGTTGATGGAAGCGATTTACTGGATTTATGCCTTGATAATCATACTGCATTTTATCCAGATTGTAGTTTTTGATAAAAAAAAAAAATATTTCTCACCTTTTTGCTCAAAACAATACATTTTTTATGAAACCTACCTATATTCAAGTGTTGTTGCAAAAAAAAAAAAAATGATTTAAGCTAGAATACAAGATTTTTCTGTTTAAAAGTAGAGGCTCTGATCTTTATTTTGGTGTATTGCATATTCAAATATTGATACAGCAAAATATACTGGAGGTGATCAAAGTGGTGGCTGGAAACTTATTAAAAAAATGCTGGCGGGGAAAGAGTTAAATGCTGTATGGAAACAGCTAGATGTGTGTTAAAATCCTAAAATGTGCATAAAAAGCATGAGCACTCAATGGAGTCGGATACATTTTAGATCTGATGAGAAAACAAAATTAGAAAATTTGTTTGAATAAAAAAAAAAAAAAAGCCAACACCAAATGAATTCCTTAATACGCAACCATAAACTAAAAACCACAAACAGCTGTAGAAATTTCAGATTTCGTGAAAAAAGCTTATTTATAAACTGCTTGTTATTTTGCTAAGTGCATCATTTAAAGATGATATATTATATATCATTTGAAAAAACATGATATTTTTGAACTGTGCATTATCAAATAAGGTACTACTGTTAGGCTTTTTTTTTTATGCAGGGCTGTGATATCTGTTTTATGTAAAGCTTTCACAATCCTTATGAGTTCAGGAGCATGCGAGGACTGACCTGCATGCCGTTGTCTCCCTGGCGCAGCCGCAGCAGGCTGACGAGCGTGTGTTCGCTCTGCGCTCGGACGCCGGTGTTCTTGTCCTTGGTGTTGTCCAGCAGGGCTTTGATGAGCGGTTTGACCAGATTGGGCTCCAGCGCGGGAGTCTCCGCCTCCTTACACACCCACCAGAGCACGCGCTCCGTCACCAGACGAATGTCACTCGACTGGTTCTGCAGACACTGTGGGAGGAGCCACAGCAGACGGGGAACTCAACATCTCTGCTGTGTGTCAGTCCAACTAATGTGAGCGAGTTTGCTCGCAATGACGTACAAAAAATATCTTGTGGAATACGTACGGAATATAACCAGATAGGGCTGTGCAATAAATCACTTTATAAAAAAAAATTTTTGTTTGTATTTTTTACATTTTAAACAAGTAATTTTGTAGAAATGATTCCAGAAATATATTACTACTGTCTAGTAAAAGTACTTCTCAAAGTAATAATAAAAATGATTTATTATTATTATTATTATGAGGAATTTAATTTTTATTTAAAATATATTTTATTAACTTATACACTACGCAACTTCTCTTGTGCTGCACTTCACTTGACAAAAAAAAAAATTATTTGACGTTTTAAAATTGATTAAATTGTGCAAGTTTTATGGATTCATTTTTATTAGACTTTTTTTAATTATTAATTTGCATTCGAACACGGAATTAGGGAAATATTACAATGAATTGCACAGAGTTTACTTATAACAAAGTTATGTTTGTGTTCATTGTTGAGGTCTAACGGATACGTCAAATGCATTTCCTGATAAATTAAATAGTTCGGTGTCAATATCGAAAGATATGAAAAATTATATAAAAATAATATCATCCTATAGCACATGACAAACTGTATCCCATAATGTAAAGTGCTCAAAATAACCAGAAAAACTATATTGTGATAAACTAATTAACTAATGAAAAATTGCATCTATTACGTTAAGTTCAACATTTAGTCTTACGCATGGGACCCTAGTTAAAATTACTAACAATAAAATAAATGTAAAATAAAATGTTCGCATTTAGCAGACGCTTTTATCCAAAGCGACTTACATTACATTCAGGAAAACAATTTTCTCCTAACATGTGTTCCCTGGGATTCGAACCCCCAACCTTGCACTTGTTAACACAATGCTCTACCACTTGAGCTACAGGAACACTAACCAGCTATATAACTAATGCAAACAAAAATGAATACTGTAACAAAAGTGCTGCTCATTGTTTGTTACCAAGCATATCAAGTATGCAGTGTCCATTCTCCAGTAATCTGTACACTACTGTATAGCAAGCGGTTTGTCTCAGTGTGTGCTGGAGTCAGTCTCACCTTGATGAACTGTGTGATGATGCGGGGCGAGATGCTCTCCGGTCCTCCTGAGCGAAGCTGGTGTCTCATCAGGTAACCCATGGCTCTGATGCCACTGCAGGCGATGGGGATCTGCAGAAAACACACACACACAGATGAGAATCAAACGTCTGCATCAGTGCACCAAAAAATTGCAAGATCTTATTAAATGCTATGATGTTAAACGACATCCAGGAGTTGCGAGCTTTCAGGATTCCTACAAATGTTCCATTTCAAAATGACATCAAATTTCCAGAGCATACTTAACATAAGATAAATGATTTTATTTATGCATTTATTTTTTATTTAATACTATAGCAGCAGCAATGGCTAAAATCATGTCAAAATCAATGGTATTATGAGTAGCCAATTTCTTTAGTTGTGTTAAACGATTACTGAAATGTTGATTGGCTGCTCTAAGTGTCATGAAAAAACACTCTGCTTGTATGATGCATAAAAATAAATAATTGTATGTATTTTTTCCATACCATTGTTTTCTCTTTTCCTCTACTTACTCATGTCTGAAAAGTATTGAAATCAAACTCTGTATGTTCCCTTCTGTGTAAGAAACCCTGGGCTTTAAACCTGTCAGTGGATCTAGGAAAGTCCGAGGTTGAATAGTTACATATTCATGAGATTTGAGATGTATTTGGCCCTAAAGAACCCCAGGGGACCCGGTATGAGCCATGATTTCTGCTGATTCACTGCGGTGTCTTACTCTGTCCGAGGTGGCGCTGGATAAGACGGCCTCCAGCACAGACGAGCTGTACTCCTCCGAACACAGCCGATCAGGAGCGGACTTCACTGCGATGGCCAGAGCCAAACTACGGCCGTGACGCACCATCCAGTCCACGCCAGACACATCCGCTGCAGACAAGCAGATCACATGAGGGGATTCAGCTCTAGAATCAAGGGCTTCTCTCCATGCATCTCATCCACAAACCACAGGCAGAGGTGTGTGATCTTACCGAGGACATGCTGCTGTAACACACTCTTCAGCTCCTCTTCTGACAGGAAGGCACACAGCTCGCCAACACAGCCTGCTGAGGCCATTCTTGTGGCATCCTACACACACACACACACACACACACACACACACACAGAGAAGTAAGGCAACAACGACATGTTCACATAACCACATCCTGTTCTAGTTACGGTTTTAAAGACAAAGAACACATGCATTCATATTCACAAATGTCTTTAACCAAATAAATAATAGGAATATTTTACATAAACATATCTATATATCTATATCGGTCTATATATATATATATATATATATATATATATATATATATATATATATATATATATATATATATATATATATATATATATATATATACACACACACACAAATTTAAGCATTGTCTATTGCAACATTTAACTTTTTCTATTGACAATATATTATCTGAAAATATTTTTTTAATATCCTAGACAATGCTTAACTGTGTGTGTGCGCGCATGTACCTATATATATATATATATATAAACAAAAACATATGTAATATATAATAATAATAATTTACAAAAATATTTATTTTGTTTACTCAACACATTAAAAACACTATTAAAATAATTACATTTATATTTAAAAATGTCTGTTTCAAGTAAAATAAAAGTAGTAATATTGTAGTATCAAGATACTAGTGTTTTTGTTTTATTTTTATTTTTTTGTTGCAGTAATTTTGTAGTATTTCCTGTCATTTCTATTAATTTTAGGTTTTGAAAATATGTCTATATAGTTTTGATCAATTTTACAGAAATTTTAGCTTTGGTTATTTTAGTATTTCAAATTAAACTATATGAAAATTAGAAATGTTGCCTGGGCAACTACCTTAAAAAATAAGTTTTTTGTATTTATATTATTTGTTTAATTCATTTAAAGTTTTTTTTTTTTTTTTTCCTCCTTCTTTAAATGATGGATTTAATATTTGTTAACCATAATAATCCTGACTAGTAGCTGTACCTCATCATGTCCCAGCATGCCCAGCAGTGTGGTGGTGATGTTCTTCCTGATGGAGGGGTCGACCTTTGACCCTGCACCCTGGATGACGAAGCGCAGGGCCTGCAACATCGTCTCCCTGCAGAATGAAGACAATAACAGAATGACTGACAGAAAAAAGATCAGAATCCCTAATTATGAGCAAGAGCTGATAATAATTAATAGTGACCAATTAATTAGGCAAAAACTATGACTTTAATGAACGATCAGCTACTGCTAGCAAGCTTTATTAAGATCTGATTGCTCAATGGTGTTATGAAAAGCATTCAACTGTAAAACTGCACCAGGACACAAATACCATTTCCTGCAAAGCTTTAGTTTCATATCTCTCTGCACTCTCTTTATTTGCACTTAATAAAGCAATTAAAACTATTTTTAATGTACAACTATTTATTTGCTAAGTTTGGAGGAAATTAACAGTTTTATTCAGCAAGGCTGGATTAAATTGATCAAAACTGAAATTGCCCTTTTGAAATTTCTATTCAAGTTATTTTTAGCAACATCATATGACCCGTTTAAGCAGAACAACAGTGTTTAACATGAATTATTATTGCATTGATAATTATAAATGTTTCTTGAGCAGCAAATGATCATATTAGAATGATTTCTGAAGAAAATCATTTAAGATTACACTGAAGACTGGACGAATGATGCTGAAAATACAGCGCTACATCACTGAAATAAATTACAATTTAACAGATATTGAAAAATAAAGCCATTCTTTCAAAGTGTAATAATATTTCACAATTTTACTGATTTTACTATATTTTTGATCAAGTTAATTCAGCCCTGGTGAGCAGAAGAGACTCTCAGAACTGTGCGTGTGTTTTCTGTTGTTTTTCTCACCTGACTCCAGAGTCCTCTGCGTTGCGTATGGACGACAGCTGTTCGGTGAACAGTGGATCTACTTTAGTGTGTATGGAGACCAGCTGACCCAGAGACTCGGCCGCCCGCAGCCTCACGGCGCGGCTGGAGTCCTGCAGGGCCTTCAGGAAGGTGGTCTGGAGCTGCGGCAGGAAGGGTTTCAGAGCGATGCCCACCTGTGCATGAGAGAGGAGATGTGAGCGTGAGTTATGAGTCTCTTCATCAGCATGAGGACGGAGGTGTGATGGACACTGACTTTGGCCAGCAGCAGAGTGAGCGTGTCTAGCAGAGCCGTCTTCACGGTCCAAGCGAATCGGTCTCCCAGTATACGGATGAGCGGCCCGGTGATGCTGACCACAGAGGGCCGCAGAGCCTCCGCTGATGTCAGTTTAATGACTCCGCCCAGCGCACGAGCTGCTTCCTCCTTCTGCTCCGGACTTCCTGTCAGCACGCCCTCCCTCAGCACGGGGAGAATACACGTCACTCCCTGAGGAAACACACACAGCAGATCATATCAAGGCTATTACAGTATTTATTACCGGTTTGAATTAGAAGTCTTCATGTAATTTTTTTTGTTGTTGTTGTAATTTTAGCACTTTCAGTCAAAATTTCTACAAATTGTATTAATAGAATATTATTTTTAAATCTTTAAATTGTTTTTTATTTTATATTTCTATTTAGTTTAACTAAATTCATTTCGGTTTAAATTTTTAGTGATTTTAGTATTTCAAATTAAACTTATTTCAGTTCGTTTTTTTTTTTTATCTAATACTTTTATTTGCTTTTTTAATTTTATGTTTTATTTTAGCTTTAATTTTAGTTAAAAATTCTTTCACATTCATAAATGCTGCATTCAGAATGAAATCTATTCACCATTTTTTTTCCAATTTAGTTTTACTTATTTTCAGTTAATTGTCAAAGCGAAATTTATATTAAACTTGAAGTCTTATTTAAAATCTAATATTTATATTTTATTTCAGATTTTATTTAAAAATCACAGAAAATAATTTTAGAAGTTTTTTTTTTTTTTTTAAACATGCTTTCATATTCATAAAGCCTATATTCCAAATGGAACACGTTGCTTTTGCCAATTTTATTATTATCATCATTTTTTTTTATAATTCTATTCAGCTTTATATTTATTTTATTTTTAGTCCTTTTAAAAAGTGAAAAAGTAAAAAAAAAAAAGAATCACATCAACTTCTTTGCATTTCAGTTAGCTGCCAAGGCAAGTTTGTCTCAGTAAGTGACTCACCTTCTTGGGCAGACAGAAGCCAGGTAAGTGTTGACCTTTGACCTCAGCAGCTGCAGAGCGGATGTCCCTGTGCAGGTCATCAATAAGGGACAGCTGACTGCCAGCGTCCAGTTTCTGCACAAACACAGTGAAACTATCAACCAAACGATGATACCAGTCATTTTCAACACTTCTTGCTTATTTCCCATTAGTAACATAAATCAAGTAATAAATATAAGAGAAAGAAGCCTCTTCTGCTCACCAAGGCTGCATTTGAGCAAAAATACAGTAAAAATTCTGAAATTATATTAACATTTAAAATAAGTTTTTATATAAATATATTGTAGAATGCAATTTATTTCTGTGATCAAAGCTGTATTTTCAGCATCATTCCTCCAGTCTTCAGTGTCACATGATCTTCAGAAATCATGAAAATATGATGATTTGCTGCTCAAGAAACATTTCTGGATTATGAAAACCGAATATTTTTGAGGAAACTGAGATGCATTTTATTTTTCAAGATTCTTTGAGAATATTAAAGTTTAAAAGAACACTATTTCTTTAAAATATAAATATTTTTTATAATTATAAACATCTTTACTCATGCCTTAAGTATTAATTCAAAAAAAAAAAAAAAAAAAAACTGACTAAATATTTTGACCAGTTTTGTATATGCAACAATGTAAAATACTTGAAAACATACACTTTTCCTTTTATTTTAAGATAAATACAGGCTTTTTGTCCATCCGTTTCAGTGATGCACAATCAGCTTTGAATCGATTCAGTGAAAAAAAGACAATTGAGGTTATTCATAGAAATGAATCAAACTTACCCACTATAAAACACTCTCATACTAACAGGTAAAGGTGGTTTGAGACTTTGAGAAGACCTGCTGAAGCACAATGCATGGCTCACCTTGGTGATGGAGTTGATGGTGTCCCAGCTCTGGTTGAGCACCTCAGGGTTGGGGTCGTTCATGAGCCGCATGAGGCCGGACAGCAGCACGCGTGTGTGAGCGCTGTAGTCCAGCCGTGTTCGAGAGAAGTATCCGTTGAGGATGGTGACGGACGCCTGCCTCAGCCCGGCGTCTGCTCCTCGTGTGGCCTCCAGAAGATCCTCAATGATGATTCTCTGGCCCACTTCATCCTCCACCGAGAGGATCACCGCCTGACAGTTGCTCAGCTCCTGCACAAGACCAGAGACGCACACATTTACACAGTCAGCCAAGAGTTAAACCTGTATGTTAACTAGTCAGGTTGTGAGAATTAGTACAATTATTCAAAGGTTTTATAAAGTCTCTTGTGCTCACAAAGGATGCATTTATTTGATCAAAAATATGGTAAAATTGTGAAATATTATTCTAATTTAAAACAGCTGTTTTCTATGTGAATATCTGTTAGAAAATAATTTATTTCTGTGATGCGCTGCTGTATTTTCAGCATCATTCCTCCAGTCTTCAGTGTCACATGATCTTCAGAAATCATGAAAATATGATGATTTACTGCTCAAGAAACATTTCTGATTATTATCAATGATGAAAATTATTTCAGGAATCTTTAATGAACAGAAAGTTTGAAAGAACAGCATTTGTTTGAAACAGAAAAATATCTGTATCACGATTTCTGATGATAATCAGAAATGTTTCATGAGCAGCAAATTTCATGATTTCTGAAGATAACGTGACACTGAAGACTGGAGGAATGATGCTGAAAATTATAAATTATAATCAATTATAGTTTACAATATATTCACAGAAAAATACATTTTAAACATTTTCGTTTTTTTTATGTTTTTATTAAATAAATGCAGGCATGGTAAGAAGCATTAAAATATCTGAATGTTTGCGATGTTTTGAGCAGTAGGGGATGTGATGTATCAGTAGAGATGATTGACAGCTGTCATGTTCACCTGCAGGCCCTCGTCTGAGCCCAGCTTGTCTTTGAGAGAGGAGAGCAGCGCGGGCAGAATCACCCCGAGGTGTTTGGTCAGAGCGTCTCCTGCCACCGCAGACAGGAAAGCCAGGACACGCGTGTTTACAGGAGGAGCCGTCAGCTACAGAGGGGAAAATCAACAGTTACATAAGATCTGGAATAGAGTTCAAATTCAACAGGTAAACAAGTGCATGGACTATTCTACGCCCACAGATGCAGACTGTTTATATATATATATATATATATATATATATATATATATATATATATATATATATATATATATATATATATATATAAATGACAAAAATCACAAAACGAAAACTGAAATAAAATTATATATAACTAAAATATATAAATAACAAAATAAATATATTACTAACTAACAAAATATATATATATATATATATATATATATATATATATATATATATATATATATATATATATATATATATATATATATATATGGGTCAAAGACGAAAAAAGTGTTTAAGCATAAAAAAAAGTGTAATACTGCTTTAAACTGTTGTAGTCCCCCCCAAAAAAAAAAAAAACGCAAAAAGTTTTCTGTTTTATTTAATTGCCATTTTGTTTTTGTTTTCCTGAGCAAAAAATAAATATCATACATTTTGCCCATATTTACAGAAGACACCCAGTAAAATGTCATTCAGTGTAACAATCTTGTCAGGCATATTTACAACAAAAATCAATTTATGACATATTAAAAGACTAATTACTTTCACCCCAAATACTAATGAGTTGTAATTTTACATTTTTAACATTTGCCACTGTCCTAGGTTTTGCCCATTTGTCAGTAAGAATTTTGTACCAATTTAAAACACAGTAAAATTTAATATGCTCCATTATTCATTTAGATATTTTAATATGTACACGTCAGAATAAGCATGCTGTTTGAATTTTTGCATAAATAGTGTGTTACACTGAATTATTTCAACCAAATTTTGACATTTTATTCTCCAAAAACTTATTTTAAACCTTAAAAGTAGACATTTTACTTACATTTGATGTGCTTTCTATGGACACAAAATCACTTTTGTACATTTTTTTTGATGCGGACATCTTAACGTCTTCGACCCATATATATATATATATTTAAATCTAATTCAATATATTAACAAAACTATAATAGTATATCAATGGCAATAAAATAACACACATTATATAATTAGTGGCATGTGTTTAACACATTTTGCAAGGTTTGTAATATCAAACCTTTGAAATAATCAAGGGATTAATATCAGATACACAAAATTAAAATACTGTGAATAATTACAAATGGTGGTTGGTCATTTTTTCCAGCCTAAAGTGGTCATTTCTAGGCCAGAAAAAGCGTATAATTACGCTGACGTTGTTAGTCAAAAGTCTGGATGCACCAGTTTCTGGCTCTCTGTTTATGCTCAGATTAGTTCAGAAAGGATGCGAGTGAAGAGAACTCACTTTAGGCACCAGGTACGGCAGGACAGATCGACTCTTCACAGCCATCACCTGCTTCAGTCCATCCAGAGCAAACTCTGACGTCTCCTCGTCCTCCTGCAACAAAAACACAGAGGACGGTTAAATGTGTTTCAGAGCAGACTGAGACGTGGAGAACTATACTAATGTTTAAAGTGTTGGGGTCAACAAGATTTCTTTTCAATAAAATTAAATTAATACTTGTGCTTTTCTTTTTAACTTTCTATTCAGTGCAACTGTCACTAAAAACTTGGATAATGATGCAGAAAATAAGATATTTGTATTATCAATTGTTGTGATATTCCACAATATTACTGTTTTACTGTATTTTTGGTTTCTTCATTCAATTCACATCATCTGTAGTTTTTTTTCAAAAAGGCAGTTCACCCAAAAATGACAATTCCGTCATCATTTACTAAACCTGTAAGCATTTCTTTCACCTGTTCAACACAACAGATGACATTTTGAAGAATGCTGGTAACTGAAAAGCAGCCGGTAGCCATTGACTTGTGTGGAAAAAGAATACTATGGAAGTCAATGGCTACCGTCAGCTGTTTGGATGCAAACCAAACTCACACAGGTTTGGAACAAGTGGAGGGTGAACTACACCTTTAATATTGTTTTACCGCTTAATTTTCAAAATGTCTCGGAATCTCAGCAATGCAAAGTAAACGCAGGGGATTGTGGGAAGGCGGTCGCACCAGTTGCTTGAGAAGCATTGGCAGGATGTCGTCGAGGGCCTGGTGTCCGATGGTGGTGTGGAGCTGCTCGAAGGTTTTGGCAGCCGCTTCACGAACCTCCTCCAGAGGATCACACAGGGCCTTACGCACGGTGGGAACCAGAGACTCGGAGAACACCAGAACCTGACACAAGAACAGCGCTTTATCATGATGTTGTGAACAGAGGAGTCCGTTGAGCATCATTCATCAGCTGCGACTCACTGCGTCTCTGCTGGTGGACTTCATGATCTCGCTGAGGCCGATGCACACACCCTGCCTCTCGTCGCTCTTATCCGAGCGCAGACCCTCCTCCAGGATGGGAATGATCTCAGGCAGGATCTTTTCACCCAGTTTCTTCACCAGGTCGCCTAAAGTACGAGCGGCGATCTGGAGCAGGACAGACATGAACAATGACGTTTTTCTTTTGAGAAACTTTTTTCAAACCATTTTTAAAAAGCATTTAAATATTTAAAATTTCAATATTTTAATATATTTTCATTAGCAAATAATTGATCAATTTATTATGACAATGTTTACTAATATTTATTTTCTCAAATAATTGTAAAAAAAAAAATAATTTTTTAAGTATGACTGCTATTTTTTTTTTTTTGTAATGTAAAATGTAAAGATTTTCTTAATATTTATATACATATATTTCTCAAGTAAATAAGAAAACAATTATACATTTATATAATAATAATAATAATAATAATAATAATAATAATAACAACAAATACACCATTGCAAAAATTATTTTTGCAAATATTAAGTAGATTAGCAAACACCAATTTATTATTAAGAAAAACAATTTTTAAATTTGTAATTTGTTTCTTAAATATTAACAAAGTTAACATTTTCATAATATTAAAATAAACAAATGTTTTGTCAATTTATTAAGAAAATCCATTTCTTTACATTTCTGAAATATCAGGAAAATAAACATTGATTTAATAGTAATTACCATAATAATGTGCTTACAAAAATTATTTCTTAACCTGTTAACTGTCACCCGTCCGCTCTGTGGGACGCCTACATTTACTTCACTATATTACAATTAAATCTAATCTAATCTTGACAAAATATATATCGTTGGAAAGGTCTAAGACTCCCAAATATATATTTTATCAATGTTTTTTGTTAAAAATTATGTAGGAAAAGTAATAGATTAATTTATGACAAGAGTGCACCCTCAAAAATCTATATTATAACAGGAGTTTTGACCTTTGTTAAAAAAACAAGACTTCTTTGTTGCCTTTTTCTCTATCACATTTTAGAAATCATCAGAAATTATACATCAACTGAAAACTTAAAATCTCAAAATTCATCCTTTAAAACTCATTTTAAAATCAGACATTGCATTACCATGTAAATGGTACATCAATATCATGCTACAAAATGTCGTGCACTACAAAGTCAATGTTCAAAAATATGAGTGACAGTTAAGGGGTTAAAGATTAAGTAGATGTTTTCTTAAAATTTAAATGAATAAATATTTACTTAATTTATAATCAAAAAAAGGTTTCTTAATATTTATTTTCTCAAATTTAAACGATGATAATTGTATTTAGAAATTAAAGAGAGAGTCAGAATTTTAATTTAATGTTGATATTAAACTTTTTAAACAGTTTTTTATTTTTTTACTTCTTGACATCATATTCAACGTCATTCATTACTGAATTTTATTCCTCACAATCAGGTTTAATTAAAAAAAAAAAAAAAATCATAATAAAAAACATAAGAGCACAATTCTGATGATACTAAATACACACTGCTTTCCAAACAACGTAAAACTACAATTCTGATGTAGTTGCTAACATAGAAACTAATTTCCACAAAAAAAAAACCCAAATGCAGGCCACAGAAATCAAAAGGGCCTGTAGTGTGTGTTTGGAGTGTACCGTTCTCTTGTCTGGGCAGGTGGAGGCCAGGAAGCCCAGCAGCAGCGTGAACAGAGTGGGCAGGATCTCTCGTAGCGTCCGAGGCGTGTTCGACACCACGATCTTCCACACGTGAAGAGACGCCTGTCTGACCACCAGCTGTGTGTCCGAGCGGCCCATGTAGAGCCCAGAAAGCACACGGTTGCGTCTCTCCGGGCCCAGCGCTCCAATAATGGCCTGGGGAAATGCATCAAAAACACAACATTTACGCTCAAAGTCTCCATGAAACAGGAAGTGAGCGATCTACTCTTGTGTCCTGAATCTACAAGCCCTGTGGTCTGTTCTGGGGTCACCTTATTCGACTGGGTCGTGCCAAAATTGTCATCTTCTGACGCCGTCTCTGTTGTCATCTTCCCCGTCACCCCGGAGATATGGAACAGCAGGTCGCCTAGCAACTGCACCGAGCTGAATCTAAGAGGACACACACACTCAGCATCAGCATCCGTCGCTATGACAACATGATGGAGGGCGTGAGGAGAGGTACCTGATCCTCCAGAGGTTGTCGAACAGACCCTGCTCCAGCTCTGGCAGCAGTAGAGCGATGGCCGTCTCGGCGTACATGCTGATGATGCGCTGGCCGGCGCGCAGGGCTGTGTCTCGCACGTACTCGTTCTCATCGGCCAGAGCCTGGACACACACACAAACAGACCAGTTCATTTCTGTTTAGGAGACTTTAGAAAACAGTATGAACAAACAATAAAGACAGAATCAGATCAACAGGTCGACAGGATAAAGCATGCTCATATGCTGGTAGCCATTGACTCCCACTGTATTTTTTTCCTACTATGGAAGTCAATGGCAACTTTCTTCAAAATATCTTCTATCATGTTATAAATAATTCATTTTGGGTGAATTATCCCTTCATATAAAATGTGAAGGGTGTAAAGTTTACTTAAGAGAAACATGGATTGATCTGTCATTGCACAATAATTACCAGCAACATTTACTGAAAAAAAAAATATATTTTTTTTTTTCTTAATTTATTTAGAAGTTTTTTTTCTTAATATTATTTCTCTCAAATAAAGATTGTGCAAATAAACAATTTTTTTAATATTTAACAATTTACATAAATGTATTACATTTGTTTAATAATAATAAAATAAATATTTAATGGTTTAATAATTTATTATTAAGAAAATAAATCGAAATCTTTATTTTCTTAAATATTTAGAAAGTAAACATTTTCTTACAAAAAAATTAACATTTTTGTAAATCTATTTTTCGAATTTACAAACTTTGAGCTCATATTCTTGAGTAATATAATTATTATTAATTTATTATTAAAAAAATACATTTCTTAACATTACTCAAAGAAAACATTAATTGTTTAACAGCTTATATAGAAAATAAATCTCAACATTTATTTTATTAAATATTTAGAAAGTAAGTTTTCTTACATTTTAGTAAATCTATATTTCGAACTCGAACTTTAAACTTTGAGCTAATATTCTTTAGTAATTTATAGTTATTGATAACAAAAATAATAATTTATTATTAAGAAATACATTTCTTAACATAACTAAAAAAAAAAACATTAATAGTTTAATAATAGCTTAAATAGAAAATAAATCTCAATATTTATTTTCTAGAACGTAAAGAAAGTAAACAGCCTCTTAATATTAAATCAAATATTTAATTATAAATATATTTTTCACAATTCAACAGTTTACATTAAACTTCAAGCTCATATTCTTAAATTTGAAAATGCAGGAGATATCCGACGTGAAATCCTCTCACCTTGAGGATGCAGGGAATGATGGGACCCACATACGGCGTGAATTTGTCCCCGAAGGTCAGAGGGAGGTAGATGAACATCATGATGTATCCGTCTCTGACGTGAGAGGCGATGTCCACCTTACTGGCCGTCTGAACCACGTCTGGCATCAGTTTATCCAGTTTCTCCACACCTAGCGCTGCCATAACTTCAGCCAGACCTGAGAGACGGAGACGGAGAGGGATGAAGCACAGCATTAATACAGTAAAGCAGAAGGACACACACACACATGTATGGAGGTGCAGTGATGTTCTCTCACCTTGAGCCGCACCGGATCGATCCACAGAGCTCTGCTCAGACGCCAGCGTCTCCATGAGCCACGGCAGCAGATCGTCGAAGCAGGACTCGCCCATTCCCTTCACCATCGCACCCAGAGCCTTAGCAGACACGGTCCGCACCTGACGGACACACACGGTCACACGTTACACAGTCAGTGCATGCTGGCTTCAAGAGTTCCCATGGATCAGTGCGGCTGATGTTACCTCGGGCACGGGGTCCAACAGAGACGCTTTGAGTCCTGGAACCACGCTGGGAAGATACGGAGACAGATCCTGCAAACAAACACAACACCATATTAAACCGAGGAGCCACTTATGGTGAGTCAATAAAGCCTAAACTGGCTTGATGCTTTCATACAAACATGTTATTCTACTAAGATTTTCTGCTTGTTTGCTTGGACTTTTTTGGATTTGCGGAACTGAAGAAAAAAGATTGTACTTATTTGACTTATTTGTATATTTATCCTAAAGATATTTTAGATAGATAATCAAAATTAACAATTCTTTCAGGATAATTAATCCAGCTGCAGGCTGCATATTGTTTGGTAAACAATACATAACATTTTATTTATATATGATATCAACAATTGAACAAATCGCTTTATAAATAATTGACAAAAACAAAATCTTTTATTTATTTTGTTGCCAGCGCTAGCATTTCTTTTACATTACTGGTAGATTTTTTTAATGTTTTTTTTTTTTTTTTTTTTTTAAGAAAGAAGCTAATACTCACCAAGGCTGATTAATATATTTAGTATAATAAAAACAGCAAATTTTTAAAATATTTTATCAATTTAAAATAGCTGTTTTCTATGTGAATATCTATTAAAATATAATTTATTCCTGTGATCAAAGCTGTATTTTCAGCATCATTCCTCCAGTCTTCATGATCTTCAGAAATCATTCTAATATACTGATTTGCTGCTCAAGAAACAAATCAAAAACAATCATGCTGCTTCATATATTAATTTTTAAGGCTTCTCCAAATAGAAGGTTTTAAAAGAAGTCTTTTTATAGTTACATTTGTTTATATTGCACCAGCTTCGGTGGAAAAGGGAACCAGAGGTTATAAACCTGTTATAGCACACACATTAGTAAAGATATAAAACACCTCCCACCTTCTGGTCAGTGAGCGAGTACATGTTTCCGATGATCTGCGCGGCCATCTTTCGTGTGTCGGTGGAACGGTCCTGAAACGCTCTCTGGACGATGGGCATGATCAGAGCCAGAGACGGAGCATCGATGAAGTGCACAAACTTGGTGTCCAGCAGCGTTTGCAGACAGTGGTGTGTCCTATGAGACGGGTCGGTCAAAGCGTCCAGCAGGATGGGGGTGATCGCTGTCCAGTTCAAAATCTCAGTTCAGTGATGGTTTAAACCTTTCATGCTTCATGCATTAAATCCCCAATCACTCACTCACTCACTCACTCAAAAAAAGCATTAATATTGCATACCTAGGATCTCAGGGTTGCGGATGACGGAGCCGATCTGTCGGAGCGCTTGCTGACCGGCTTTCTGCACCTTCACGTGAGAGTCGGTCAAAACCTCCGTCAGTTTGGGAACGATGTTCGGCAGACACGAGGACAACTGTTTAGGAGCACAGTATGCCATCGCACCCAACAACTCCACCGAGCCTACAGACACACGGAGAGAGTGACCCATAACGATTCATAAAACAAATACTACTCTTATAACAAAACTAGAATTATGTCAAGAACAAGAATTATTAAGAAAAAATATGAAATAAATATTACTAATAACAAAAAGCTATATGTAATAATTAAAAATACAATAAAAATAAAATACAAACAATAATTGTAACATTTAAAATAAATTATTTAATAAAAATACAAAAATAATATTGGACTGAATTACCATGTGAAGCCATGATCATGATTAATACATAATCATAAAAAATAAAATGAAAACAAAAATACTATAAATAATAAAACAATGCTATGCATTTTCATGTGAGACAATAACAATAATAAATATAATTATATTAAATTACAAAAATATAAATATCATAATTAAAATAAATTATACTACAATAATAGTTTATATATATATATATATATATATATATATATATATATATATATATATAAATTATACAAATTATGCAATAAAAATAAATAATTGAACAACAATAATAATTTAAATAAATATATGATAATATAATAAAAATAACTGAATAATAATAATAATAAAAATCTGTAATAATAATAATAATATAATAAAAATAAATAACTGAATAATAATAATAATAATAAAAATCTATAATAATAATAATAATAATAATATAAAAATAAATAACTGAATAATAATAATAATCATCTATAATAATAATAATATAATAAAAATAAATTTACCATGTGAGTCAGTGATAAATAAAAAATAATATGTAAAATAAATAAGTACAAAATTGTAATTATAATTTAAATAAAATATTCTATAATAAAAAAACACTAGTTAAAAAAAAACAGTAATCATATCTCTTCAGCAAACAAAGGCCTGAACACTACACTCCCAAAAAACGACTCTGCATCCTAAAGCAGACCTGCTTTAGTTCTCCAGGACTCCTCCTCCAGAGCCATCAGCAGAGACGGCAGAACCAGCTTCACGCCGTGAGCGCTCAGGTTCCTCATCACAGCTTTAGCGCAGTCATCCGCCGCCTGACACACAGCAAACATCATGCAGCATCTCAAAACACAGATGCATTCGTATGCAACCTCATTCTAACTAGATCAGACACCATAGACTGAGAACTATTCACTTTAATGAAACCAGCAACAAAAAAAATGCAAAACAAAATCAAGTGACAAAATCACAGCCAGTCGAAACATGTCTGATGCTTCAAGTATGTAATGCAAGTAATGCAGGATTTTGGACCAATGAGATTCCTCTGTGGGCGGGGCCACTGTGCAACACGAGGAATTGAAATCCAGTGACTGATTAGGGTTACAGAAAATGACCATCTTGTTATGATGTGAGGTAAAAAGTATGAAAGAAGAGTTTGTACCTCTCTGACGTACTGGTTCCCGTCACCAAAACAGAGCAGCAGGTGAGGAAGGACGTGAACCACGTACGGCTCAAACAGCTTCCCCAGCATGTTACACAACATCTCGAACGCAAACAGAGCACCTGTGACACACAACCACAACTCTTTATAGCAGTTTTAACTTCTTTGCATGTCTTTTTCTTTCTTCACGCTGCATGTTTTATTCATTATTTATTTGGCTTTTTTTGAAAACCGAGTTAACTTATCTAGAAAAATATATATATTTTTAATTATTAGATAAATTACAAACAAATCCATATATACACGTTTATATACAGTACAGACCAAAAGTTTGGAAACATTACTATTTTTAATGTTTTTGAAAGAAGTTTCTTCTGCTCATCAAGCCTGCATTTATTTGATCAAAAATACAGAAAAAAACTGTAATATTGTGAAATATTATTACAATTTAAAATAATAGTTTTCTAATTGAATATACTTTAAAAAAATAATTTATTCCTGTGATGCAAAGCTGAATTTTCAGCATCATTACTCCAGCTTCAATGTCACATGTAACATCAGTCGATCACATGATCATTTAGAAATCATTCTGATATTCTGATTTATTATGAGTGTTGGAAACAGTTCTGCTGTCGAATATATTTGATCAATAAAAGGTTCAAAGAACTGCATTTATTAAAAAAAGAAAAAAAAAATTCTAATAATATTTATTCTAATAATTTATTTTCTTTACTATCACTTTTTATCAATTTAACACATCCTTGCTGAATAAAAGTATTTATTTTATTTAAAAAAAAGAAGAAAAAAAAAATTACCCCAAATTACTGCCCAGTAGAGTATATTGTTATTACAAAATATTTATATTTTAAAAACATAGCTTTTTTTTTATTCATCAAAGTATCCTAAAAAAGTATCACATGTTCTGAAACAATATGAAGCAGCAGAACTGTTTCCAACTTTGATAATGAATCATCATATTAGAATGATTTCTAAAGGATCATGTGAGAATGATCCTAAAAATTCAGCTTTGCATCACAGAAATAAATGATAATTTAAAGTATAATACATTTAAAAACAATTATTTTAAATTTTAATAATATTTCACAATATTACTGTTTTTTCTGTATTTTTGATCAAATAAATGCAGGCTTGATGAGCAGAAGAAACTTCTTTCAAAAATATTAAAAATAGTAATGTTTCCAAACTTTTGGTCTGTACTGTATATATGTGTGTGTACTTAGATTTATACATCAATATAAACATACCATCAATTTATACAATAAATAAGCTTTTCATTGATGTATGGTTTTATGTAAATCTGGAATCTGAGGGTGCAAGAAATCGTAAGAGAAAATCGCCTTTAAAGTTGAAAAATGAATTCTTAGCAATGCATATTATTAATCAAAAATGAAGTTTTGATATATCTACACTAGGAATTTGACAAAATATATTTATCTTTTCTTAATATCCTAATGATTTTTGGCATGAAAGAAAAAAAAATGTATTTTTGGCTATTGCTACAAATATACCCCAGAGACTTAAGACAGCTTTTGTGCTCCAGGGTCACGGATACCAAAAAAAAAAGTGGACTATATTATTTGTCATGCCAGTAAAGCCCACTAAACTGAACGGGAGCTCATGCATTGATGAGTTTCCAGCTCTCTCACCTTCTCTGCGTCTGGAGTTCTTCTTGTCCTGGATGGCGTCGGTCAGCGTGGTCATGATGTCCTGCTGTTTGAGAGACAGGATCCCCAGACCTTTGACCAGCCCGGCCAGTCCGTACGCCGCTCCCTTCCTCTCGGCGTATTTGTCGCTCTCCAGCAGCAGCTGCAGGAGCTTCTTCACCATCCCACCGGCGTCCTCCTTTATAGCAGGAACCAGAGGAGGAAGACAGCCGGCCACCGACTCCTGGACCTGAGGACGACCGGACAAAACTCAGAGTAAACTGAGCATCTGTCATCATATGTTAATATGCTGTTACTATCAGCAAACACACGGACGGAGCTGACCTGCTGTGAGGGGGTGGACAGGGCTGTGATCAGCTTGGCCACGATGGGTTTGACTTTAGGGTCACTCTTGTCCAGATGTTTGGCCAGAGAGCCCATGAGGATGACCACGCTCTGCCGCACAGAGTCATAGTTAGCATCCTGCGGAGCGTTCTTCAGAAACTCCTCAAACACGGGCAGCAGCGAGCTCACGTTCTCCTGAGAGACAAAACCAGGTCAGTTAGAGCATCATCTATATTATTATAATAATATGATTTCAGATTTTAAAAGAGGTTCTTTTTCATTTTTAAGTTTAAGTAGGTTTCATTTCTTTTTAATTCACTTTTAGTTTTTTGTTTTTCAGTTAGTTATTTTAGTGCTTCAGTTTAAACCTTCAAATTTCAGTATCTAATTTCCATTTAGTTCAAGTGTATCACCTATTTTATTAATAATTTAATTTGATGTAAATGTATATTCACTTGTGCATTTTTTTTTAAATGTACATTACCTGGTGAAATATAATATTTTTATTTCATTTATAAAAATGCATATTCACTTTAGAAATGGAAATTATTTGACGAGGCAGAATATTGCATTTGAATTTACTATTATTTTGCAAGAATGCATATTCATTTTAGAAATGTAAATTATTTGAGGCAGCAAAATATTGCATTTTATTTAATTTAGCAGGAATGCATATTCACTTTAGAAAAGATTTTTTTTTTACAAGGCAGAATATTGCATTTTTATTTACTATTATTTAGCAAGATTGCATATTCGCTTTAGAAATGTAAATAATTTGAGGCGGAAAAATATTGCATTTTAATTTACTATTATTTTGCAAGAAGGCATAATCACTTTTGAAATTTAAATAATTTGAGGCGGCAAAATATAGCATTTTAAATTACTATTATTTAGCAAGAATGCATATTCACTTCGGAAGTGGAAATTATATTGGTGGTGGTGAAATGTATTTTTATTTTTAGTAATTCTGTTCTGTGCCGAGTACCTTGCCGTGTGTGTTGAGTGCAGACAGCGCCGCGTCCAGCATGCAGCGCCGCACCTCTGCGTGTCTGTCGTTCAGAGCGTCCGGCACAAAGAACAGGAAGAGGGGCGTCACCTGACTCTCATCCAGGAACTCAGCCAGTTTGTTGAGCGCCAGAGCAATGCCACACCTGCAGACAGGAAACGCATCACTCACCAGCTCTATCCTGGAGGAAACTATCCAGCCAGACGAAACTTCATAAAAACTAAAGTAGTTATGTTCACTAAATAAATCAATTAAGAAAAAGAAAAACTAAAATCAATAACACACAAAAAGTTATATATTTTTATAATAACTTTTTAATAATTCTGACATTTAATCTTTCTGACAAAAGATCACAAATAAATCAAACAAAAACATTTTTTTTTAAATAAAAATAACTCTGATATTCCCACAGATGTTGTTCAAACACATTATAAATATATTCAAATTAAACTGAAAATCACTAAAAATACTACTGACAAATTTTCTAAACAAAACTGTAAAAAGAACAATTCCACAGATGCTGTCCAAAGACATTAAAAATTAATAATTTAAATAAATATAAACTAAAAATGAAACAAAAGCAAAATATAATATAGACATTAAGTATTTATAATTTTTCTAACCACTCTGACATTGTCAGATGTTGTCTGAAGATATCATAAATTAATGAATAAATAAATAGAAACTATGAATGAAATAAAAAACAAACAAAAAAGCAGACTGAAATCAAAAACAGAACGCTAAAAATTTGACATTTTCTTAACTATAATTTTTATGTACTGTGACACTGCCACAGATGATGCCCAAAGACAAATTAATTAATGAAAAATAAAAATGAAATAAACGTGTAGATACAGAAACCTAAGTCACTTCGGTTTCTATAATCACTCATGGAATCATGGGAAACGTTCTCTCACCTGGCCTCCCATTGGTCAGGAGGAGATTCAGAAATGACTCGTCCCAGAGCGTCCAGAACAGGAGGAGGTCTCTGAAAACACAGACATTAGTCAAAGCCGTCACATTCACTCATGCAATCCACAATGAGTCGCCTTCACAATGACGGCCATTCAGTTTTAAACAGCAGGGCCATGAATTAAAGGTGACCGGGAATGATTTCTCCGATTACTCTCAGTGGTCATTCTGACTCACGTAGAGTTTCTGGTGGTAGATCTCGGTGAGTTGTGTCAGGACGGTGGCCGACTGCTCGTGGTACTGGCTGACGGCGCTGGACAGAGCCTCGGCCCCCGCCGAACGCACCGCCTCCTCGTGGTGGATCACATCCTCAATCAGGAGCGCACACAGCTCAGGGACCAGATCCAGACACAGAGCCTGCCAGAGTCTGAGACGATGCACAACATCTCAACTACAACATTCAGTCATTCCGTTTATACAAATGCAGAATGATCAATTATTTTAGCAGGTGAAATCTTTTTTATTTATTTTTTTCATTTTATATTGACATGCATGCATGCATTCACTTTAGATACGTCAATTATAACTGCTGAAATTGATGTTTCTAAAGTGAATGCATGCATGCATGTCAATATATATATTATATATTTTTTTGTATCATTTTATTTTGACAAATCCATATTCACCTTACAAAATATAAATTATTTTAACTGGTGTAACAATAGGTCTTATTTTTTCTATTTCATTGAAACAAATGCAAATTCACTTTAGAAATATCCATGATTTTAGAAAGTGAAATAATGTATTTTAATTTCATTTTATTTTGACACAAATGCACTGTCACTTCAAAATGTCAATTATTTTAGCTGGTAAAATAATATATTTTATTTTCATTATTTACAAAAATCCATATTCACTTTTAAAAAGTAAGTTATTTTAGTTAAGTTTAAAATTATTTTAGTAGGTGAAATAATGTATTTTTATTTTATTTCACTTCATTTTGACAAATTCAATTTAGAAATGTCAATCTTTTTTGGCTAGTAAAATAATATTACTTTATCTACACAAATGCATATCCAAGTTTAAAAATATTCATATTTTAGTATTTGAAAACGTATTTTAATTTAATTACTTTTTTTTTTTTTTTACAAAAATACATTTTCACTTTGAAACTAATACAAATGCATATTCACTTTAGAAATCTCCATGCTTTTACTTGGTATAATAACATATTACTTTATTTTACTGACACAAATAAAAGTGATAAATCAACAGAAATTCACTTTCACAACAGCACTGGAGTCCACAAGATGAACCATTTATCAGATCCACATTTTCAAATCAACATGGTTTGTGTTTAGCTTTAGCACCAACCAAACTCATGTTAGGAGCTTCACCAGAAGCTGTGTGTGTGAAAATGTGGAATGACTCACTTCTCCGCCAGAGCTCTGCCCTCCTCCTCCACATCAAACTTGGCCACCCACAGTCTCCTCAGCATCTTCAGACCGCTGGGGTCAGCGCTGTCGGTGGGCAACGCCAACTCCATCTCCAGTAGACCCTACACCAGCGAGTCGACAGTCTTTGATTAAAAGGATTTCATAATGTAATTCAATACGCATTAGAAAGAGAAAGGCACTGACCCTGAGCGCAGCGTCTCTGACAGAGAAGCACGGGGACAGTAAAGCCTCCAGCAGAGCGTCAATCTCAGGCTGTTCGGCGAGCGCACATCCCTCCTCCCCTCCAGCGCTGGCACAGAGCGCCGTCAGACAGCCTGAGGCCAGCACCTACAACACACACACACACACTCCGTCACTACCTCTGCTCAAACAGTGTGTGCGTCTGAGCGCTGTCCTGGATGCGAGTCTCTACCTGGAGGCGAGGGGTGGACGTGCCGATCACTTTGGTCAAGAGCTGCAGCATACTGACTCTAGGAAGCAGCTCTGGGCCGTTCTGGACAAACAGAACAAGACAATTATAAACTGTCGGGGTTTCAGTTCTACAGACTTATAATAAATGTGCATTTATGACATTTTTATGAGATTTTACTTTAATACATGCACAGTTAAAGCTAAAATTTAATAGGTGAATTTTTTAAATATATATATTCTAGTTTAATTGTAAAAATGTTTTTTAGACATGAATAAAATGTAAATTTTAAAATTTTATATAGATAAACATTTTTATTATTGAATTTGTAATATATATTTATTTATTAAAAAGAAAGAATTTACACTTTGATAATTTTAATACTTTCATGTATTAGACATTTTATAACATATTTATGTATATTTTTTAGATAAACATATAACTGAATATTTTTTTTTTGATTTTATTAATATAATTTTAATACTATCAAAATAACTTGTTTTTAATTTATTTTATTTGCTTGTAAAGGTATAACTGAATTTTTTTTTTTTTTTAAATGTGAAGTATTAAATAAAACGTATTTTTTAAAACTGAATATGATTTTAATTTCAATAATCTTTTTTTTTTTTTAAGATAAAACTTTATATTTGTATCACTGAATTTGTCATTCATTTGCACATTTCTTTTTATACATATATATATATATATATATATATATATAAAATCTGAATTGACATGAAATAACACAAACCAACTATTCTGATACAATTCTGATTTATATCATATATCATAATATCCCTGGAGCACCTCATTGTGGTCAGTTATTTAATAATTCCATCATTCTCTCCAAGTCACAAAAGAAAATCAAGACACATGCACTGGCTTAATTATAGCATTAATTGCATGATACCTTTACAAACCTTTCCAGACAGACTTCAATAATAGTATAGTTGACAGATCAATAAAAACAAAAAACACATTAATTACAAAACGACTATCTGAGAACCCAACTGTACCTCGTCTGCAAGCGTGTCGTTGGATTTGGCCCGTAGCTGTGCGTGTGTGTTGATGACCTGTAGAGCACGGGTCATCACAAGCTCATCCTCCTCTGAGGATCCACTGCTTTGACTCAACACCGCTTGAAGCAGCGGGAAACAGAAGGAGAACGCTGGCGCTGACAGGAAAAATGCACCTGATCCTGCAATTCAGACACAAACACTTCCTCTAATGAGTTTTAAATCAAAGAGATGCCATAACAAATGTCCTTTTTCTTGCATCAAAACCCATTGTGATACGGCATGCCGTTTCAACATTTAATGCTTAAAATAAACCTGTTGTGATATGGCATGCTGTTTCAACATGCAATGCTTAAAACATCCTAGCATTGATTTTAATGCTACTAGTACTTATTTTTTAGCTTCTAGTATCTATTCTATTAAGAGCTAGGGTAACACTTTAGAATAAGGTTCCATTAGTTAATGTTAGTTAATGTATTCATTAACATGAACAAACAATGAATAATACATTTATTACTGTATTTATTCACCTTCGTTAATGTTAGTTAATGAAAATAAAGTTATTCATTGTTAGTTCATGGTAATTCACAGTGCATTAACTAATGTTAACAAGCACAACTTTTGATTTAAATAATGCATTAGTAAATGTTGAAATTAACATGAACTAAAACTTATAAATGCTGTAGAAGGATTGTTCTTGCTTAGTTCATGTTAACGAAAGTAGTTAACTAACATTAACTAATGGAACCTTATTCTAAAGTGTTACCAGAGCTAGTGCTTGTACTAGTTACTAATACTTATTCTTAAGATACTATTTCTCATTACATACTAGTAAATATTTCAATAGCGACTAGTAACTATTCTATTGTTATTAACACATTTAAAGGGGTCATATGATGCAATTTATATTTTTCCTTTCTCTTTGGAGTGTTACAAGCTCTTGGTGAATAAAGAAGATCATACAAATTTGCAAAGACTAAAGTCTCTAATACAAAGAGATATTCATTATCAAAGTTAAGACTCTTCCACGGCAATCTAAAATGCCTCGTTTAAACACGCCCCCACATCTACATTACTGTGTGGAAATATTTGCGTAATGACACACAAATGTTCACGCAAAGACAGAAGGCGTGGTTTTAGTAACCGCAGTCAGTGTTGAAGCAATCATGTCAGGGAAATGTGTATCTAAATGAAAGCAAAAGCACTTTATTTGGCCTTCCGAAAGCAGATGCATTTACGAATCTATAAGATTACTTACAACAGAACAGCAACGCATTTTATATTTTATTTTATTTAGAAAAATGAAGCTGGCAATTAAGGAAAGGGGCATTACATGTACATTGTGTGCTTGCGGTGTTCAGCCAATCACAATGCACTGGGTAAGTTAGCCAATCAGAGCAGACTGCTCTTGACAGACTTCGTAGAAAACGACACATTTGAGAGAGGCGGGGCATAGAAGACCTACAATAATGTACAGTATTTGAAAAATAATGAACATTTTTGAACATTAAAGCATGTCAACATTCTTTTACACCAAATACACAAAATAATGATTTTTAAAATAGCATCATATGCCCCCTGTAACATTTTTACCATTGACTTCTATGGAGATCTGTCATTCCAATATCAGCTATTCAGATTTGACTAGTATGTATTCCACTTATGACTAGTATCTTTTAAGATTTTACTGGTATTCATTAGATACTAGTATTTATCAAATACTACTATTTTTCATTAGATACTAGTACATATTTAATAGATACTTTTAGTAATTCATTAGGCACTAATATTTTATTAGTAGTATTTAGTTTTTAGAGACAAGTATCTTATATAACTGTTACTAGTAACAAATCTTATTATCCTAGTCACAACTGCTTTTTTACTTGTCTTATGTTATGCCTAGGCAGAATTGCCACTGTACAGTTCAATTAATAGGTACTAGAATTTATCTGAAAAATAAGTACTAGTTCCTAATTAATAACTACTAGAATATAAAAATGTACCAGTCACTATTGGGATACATACTAAACAGCTGATTACTGAATGACAGTCACTACTGAAATAACTACTAGTATTTAATAAATAAGTACTAATATCAAATAATAAGTAGAAGCATCTATATCACAAGTAATAAATAACTCCTATTATCTATTATATTAATGAGTACCAGTATCTAATAAATAAGTACTATTATCTTTTTAAACTTAAGTAGCTGAAGAATAAGCACTTGTAGCTAATGAAAAAGTACTAGCACCTAATGGAAGTACTAGTAGCATGAAAACAGATACTTGTTTGATTTATTGATTAGATGTTAAAACGGCTTGCCATAGTTGACATTTAGCTTTGATGAATGTCCCACGTGTGTGTGTGTGTGTGTGTTTGTTATTCACCAGTCTTGCCGTCTCTCTGAAGTGCCGTGTTTGTGTGCAGCAGTGAGATGGTTCGTTGTGTCGCTGTGTCCAGATCTTCTTGAGCCCAGGCAGGATCCAAATCACACTCTGGCTTTAGCTGACGCAAGGTCACATGACCCACGAGAACCGCTAATTAAACAGAGAAAAACAGAGATATTTGAAACACATGAAACCAACTGTTATGCACACATGCAAAAATTATCTCAGGAAGCTTTAAACATGTATTTGCATTAAAACTAACTTACATTAATCATTTATATGTGAAACAAATACACTAAATAAGGTTAAAACAGTAAAGTGAAGACATTTAATGAACGTTAACACTTTGTTCTTCCAGTAGCCCATTACTGCTGTATTAGCATTTAAAAATCATTGTTTAGAAATTTTCTGAGGAAATATCTTGCTGGTTAAAAGATCTTGAAAATGTTATAATTTTATTTACGTAAATGCATATTCACTTTACTTATTTTAGCAGGTGAAATAATGTTTATTTTTACAAAAATGCATCTCTTTAAAAAAAGCAAAATATTTTTTCTGCCAAAATATATTTAAAATTTTTTGTTTTATTTACACAAGTGAATATTCATTTTTGAAATGTAAATTAACTTAACTGATCAAATAATGTATTGTTTACTTCATTTTCAAAAACTTTTTTTTAATATATTTATTTATTTTAGGAAATGTAAATTATTTTATCTGTTAATATAATATCTTGAATTATTTCAATTACACAGATGTTGAAAATAACACTTTTTAAATAAAATTTTGTTTTATTTAAAAAATATATATACCCTTATTTTTCGGACTATAAGTCGCACCTGAGTATAAGTTGCATCAGTCCAAAAATACGTCATGATGAGATAAAAACATATATAAGTCGCACTGGACTATAATGCCACGTTTCCACCACAGGAACTTTAACCAGGAGCTAGGGACTTTGGCCTGGTACTCGGAGTGTTTCTACCGCAGGAACCAGGAACTAAATAAAGTTCCGGGTAAAAAAATGCCCCACAGAAAGTCCCTGCTGGCGAGGTGGTACTTTTTCAAAGTTCCGGAACTTTCGGGGGCGGGTTTTTTGTTGCTAAACATCCTGATTGGTTGAGTTCACGCAGCAATGGTTGAGTTCAACCACCATTTATTCGGATCATTTTCAAAATATTACTGTTATCGTGTATTTCAAGCGAGAATGTAGTTATTTAAAACTCAAATCTGTGGTTTATTTATATAGACAGCGCCTATTCAAAAATGTGTTTCGCCGATCTCGGAGACATGAGCTCCACGCAATCAGCGGGAGCTCAGTGATCATCTATCCGACAAGAAGCAGTCTCACCTCGACTAGACCTTCTGATATGTGCCGCTGGCTCTTTGTCTCTTTAGTGGCTAAACATAACATGTAATTCATTTTGGGTAAATCTAACAGGTTTTCTTTGGTCTGTATTATTATTTATATGTTAAAATGAAAATAAAAAAGGCAAATCTATATAATATTTAGTTTCATTGTAATGACTGTATATACACATTTCCCTGAACTAAGTATATTTCTGCAGCTGTTATTATGTTTACATGAAAACGAAAGGAGGCAGTGGTATTTGATATCCGATTTCATTTTATTGTAAATATACAGAGAGGAAAATTGCAGTAGCCAAAGCGAGCTGACTGAAGTTATGAAGTACGCTGCTGTTTGCAGAATTACCGGACTTGCGTCGTCGCGGACATCACACTCCCGAGTCGAATGCGCCAAGTCGAGGATGCACGACTATTGAGGATGCACATCCAAAATCAGTGTACTTTGTATTGAGAAACGCACGCAAACCTACGTCACCAGACTATTTGCCTAATCTTCCCGGTACTTTACACCGCGGTGGAAACACAGAAATCAACAGGTCTGGGGGGAAAAAAGTTCCTGGGAAAAAAGGTTCCTGGTACAAATGTTCTGGCTAATTTCGGTGGAAACGCGGCATAAGTCGCATTTATTTAGAACCAAGAACCAAGAGAAAACATTACCGTCTAGAGCCATGAGAGGGCGCTCTTCAGTGGTAGACTACAGACTACATGTCTTCAGTGTAGACTACAGGAGCACCGAGCAGCATAGAGCGCCCTCTCCCCACTGTAGACGGTAATGTTTTCTCTTGGTTCATTTCTCTCAGTTCATGTCAAATTAATTTTTATAAATAAGTCGCACCTGACTATAAGTCGCAGGACCAGCCAAACTATGAAAAAAAGTGCGACTTATAGTCCTGAAACAGGGTTTCTGCAGGGTTTAATCAGTCAAATTTAAGACTTTTTAAGACCTTTTTATGACCATTAGGATTTGAATTTTTATTTTTACGATAAATAACTTCAATTATTAAAATTCCTTTCAAAAGTCTTTTTTTATTATTGACTTTCATTAAAAGTAACAAGTTTTATTATTTAAAGAGTTATTCTATTATTTCTTAAGATTAAGAAACTGAAGCCTTCACCTTCTATTTCTTGAGTATCAAGAACACAGGAACACTTAACAATTGTAACATTGTAAAGTAACAATTATTTTATGGCATTACTTTCCAAAATAACAAGTGTTATTGGTGTTTGGTCACAGTATTAAACACCCACAGGCAGGACGTAGCTGGGGTCAGCGGGGACCTGGTGAAGGTTGTACCAGTGGGCCCTGTTTGTAATTGTTTAATTTGTATTTTCGTTCATTTTTATTTATTTTTGCTATTTACACAATGTTTAAGTTTTTTCAAGTTTGTAGGTGCAAAGGTACAGAAACCGAACAATTAAATGTAAAATAGCACTGGATAGTCTTCAATGTAAAAATTAAATATACAATCAAATCAGACACCTTGAATATTTCTCACATTATTAGTTTATTTGCTATTGCTTCTAAAATGGTTATAAAATATGACAAGAACTTAGAGTTAAACTCTGTCAGAACAAATTTGTCTTGATAATGTCATAACTTTGATAGAAATGTACGTAATCAACCAAAACTACAGACAACTGTTATTATGACAATATTTACACAACTATCAATACTTTGTTGACCAATTACCAAGCAATGCTTCATTTTGTTCAGACTGTGTTGTGAAAAGCTTGCATTAGCAATTCAGAAAAAAACACATAAGCAATGCCTGGTGCTTTATAAGATGCTGAGTAATTTTTGTTCCCAATTTTATATGTAGATAGATAAAATATTTATATCTATTTCACTAACAGTTCACTGTATGAAGATTCTTTGGGTATAATATGTCACAGTTTGCTTATACTCACTTACATAAATGTATTAGTGTCCTGTACCTACTGGTAAAATATGTATATCAAAAATTATATCTGGAGTCTGGATAATTTTTGGTTTGACTGTGCTTAAATTCTTGTTAAAACTACAAAGTAATGAAGTCAAGAGCAGTGAGTGATTTTTCTTTCATTTTCTTGGATTAACATTACAGCAGCCAGTAGCTAAATTAGGCGCTGTCACTTTAAGAGACGATGAACGCATCTTTTTCCTCAACTGTTTACTTTCACTTAAGAAATAACTGACAAATAAATACGTTTTTTCGAGCATGCTTTCCAAGGTGGGTATTTTGCCATATTTTGTATGTATTTGTCAGCACAAGAGCAAAAAGAAGCAAATTCGGTGTACAAACGTTTTGAGACGCCTTTCTCAGAGTGAGCCCTGAACACCGTGGTACTGAATTGGGCTCTTTCACATCCTTTTGTTTGTTCAAAACTGCGATTAGTATTTGTTCGTTAATGTGCCGGAGGGACCGTCAGTGATACGCGGCTCTCTCTTTCTCCACACCGAACACAGCGCGCGAGACCCGCTACTCAGTTCAGCTTTTCCGCATCTTATGTTTGGATGCTTGATACCGAGTGTTAGCGACGGGCTTGAGCCAGCTACTAAATGCACTGTCTTCGAGCCATAGATCGTTAAAGATACATTTTCCCATTGTGAGAGCCAGGATGATTTCAATTAATCTAAGCAGTGGCTCAGTATGACACAGTATGTTCGGAGTTCGCGCGGGTTTCTGTGAAAGTCCTTCTGATAAGTCTGTATGCTGCCGCATGGACCTTGTAGTTCTGGAACGCTGTGATACCAGTGTGAAACCACCGAGATTCCTCATACAGAACTACAACAGGTGAAACAAATGAATGCCATTTTTTCGCTGCGAGCGCATTTTGATGGAAGAAAAAATTAATGGACTAGCATATCAATTTAAGACGTGACTAAATGTTTTTTATGACCTTGTATGCAAAATCCAGACGTTTTTATGACTTTTTATGGCCATAAATTCTTATTGTTAAATTTATGACTTTTTATGACCCCGCGGAAACCCTGTGAAAAAACAGTATTCATTTATAAAAATGAATTTTTTTTTTAAAATATCAATTACTTTAGCTGTTGAAATTATTATATATTTTTTTTACATCTGATTTTATTTAAACAAATGCATATTCACTTGAGCCACAATCACACACTAAACCAAAAATACAACATTTCTGACAGATATAAGCAAAAACATATGGCCAGCGTTAAACATGCACTTAAATAAAAAAAAAAGCTTAATTTATATGCGAAAACAAGGACTTTTAAAAACAAATGAAGACATTTAATAAAAGTAAACAAAGTTTAAACAAACAGGCAAAAGAAAGCATACCCAGGTAGTGCAGTTCTTTAGGCATGAGAGTGACGCCGATGTGCAGGAAGACCTGTTTGATGCGTGGAGCAGCCAGAGGAGACTGAAGCAGGGGCAGAATAACCTGCAGGACTCCAGGAAGATGCATCCAGATGAGGGGAGGATGACGGGCCAGAGCCGCCTCCAGCAGACTGACCGCACACTGCAGCTCCAAGTCCAGCTGAGAGACAACAAGAGAGAAAGTGGTTGGTTTACGCTGAAGGCTGCGTCTCAGGTGACCTCTGGTACCTTATGACCTCTCACCTCCAGCAAGCGCTTGCGGATCCCCGACTCTTTCTCCAGCTGGCTCTGCATCATCTCCTTCTGCTTGCTGGTCAGCTGGAGCTCCTCTTTGATGCCTTTCTTCTTCTTGATCTCCTACAAGACAAACACAAGCTCAATCAGATGTGCAGTATAAAACTGAATGCACTGCAACATACGCTGTATCCCACAATGCAAAGTACTTGTTTCATTTCCAGTGTGACTGGTGAACTATAAATATAAGCCCAGATTTTTTATGTATTTTGATCTGACTGCCAAAAGTTTAGACAGGCTTATATATATAAAAAAAGGAAATAAAAATTCATTCATTCAGGTTTTTAATATCAAATCTTTAATTCTACCTCAATAAATTTAAAATAAATTATGATTTATTATACAAATATGCAAAGATATATTTTTATTCTACTAATTGTACATTATTATAATTAATAATTATATAATTATATACACATATATATGCTAAATAATAATAATAATATACAATAAATCGAACAGAAAATATGATAAAATTACATTAAATTATTACTGTATATTTTATTTATAAAACATACATGTTAGAATTACATAAAATGTTTATTATAAATTCAAGATATCTCAGTTATTAAATATATTTATAATTTAATTTATAATTTAACGCTTTGAGGATTAATAAAGGCGCATTACAAATAAAATGTATTAATTCATTTTTGTTTTTCATCATAATAAACACTAAATTAGTAGTATTATTTCTATTTGAGTGGATCATGTGTTGTAGTTCTCTCTCACCTCCTGAAGCTCCAGTTCAATGATCTGCTCTTTGAAGGAATACGCCTTATTCTCTCTTTTAATGTTGCCTTTCTTTGTGCTCTCCTGCTGAGCGCTGTCAATAATGAGACAACAACGTTTACAACAATCCATGCGATTCTCATTCCTTCATCTCGATCTTGTTCAGCTGACTTTACCTCATAATGATGCTCTTGTCGTAAAGTTCTCCCTCCGGTGTTTGCATGATGGCATACTCCTGACGCGTCACCAGCCTCAGCGCCGGATTGGACAAGCGCTGGGTCACATGATCCATGACACGAGGCAGCAGTCTGGTGGGAGACAGCACCGACAGAGAACCGACCGCATTCTGAACGGCCTACGACAAGAGAGAGAGAGACAACGTCAACCAGAATCCAAAATAAATCTGTCTGAATCTGGAGAAACACTACAAGCTATTAAATAATCATATTTAAAAAGTTAACACAAAATGAAAAGTTAAAGATGCACCGAAATTTCAGCTGATGAAAATGGCATTTAATTTTTTTTTGGGATGTAGTATACTTGTATTATACGACTATCCATTATTTGTATAATTAAACAAACAAACAATCTGTGCATTCTAATTTGTTGCATAGAACTGAATAAAAATAATATATTTATATTTAATATGAATATATCTTCTGCCCAATTTTATTTTACTTTTAATAAAAGTGTGGTCGTTTTATTGGTTTGCAATTTTTCTAAATGTAGTATTATTAATTATTGAGTTAAATTAAAAAGTCTTACAAAATTATTTTAGATTATTTAATAAGATAATAAAATAATTATTAAAAAGCAATTTTGGAATTTTCAGTTTAGGCCTAGAATTTTCACTTTGGTGCATCCCTAAAAAAGGTAATTTAAGGTAAGGTAAAGGTAACTTTTTAAAATCAGATTTTTCAGAATTATCAGTTTACATTAGTAGCAATTCAGTTCTTTTGATCACATCATTCAATAAAAGATTAAAAAGGCAACTGTGACTTTCTCACAAAAAAACAAAAAACTAAATGATCTGAGGAAAATAAAATAAAAATAAAGTCAGAACTGCAGATATAAACTCAGATTTGTGGGATATAACCCTGAATAAGAATTATGAGATGTAAACTTGCAATTTCGCGTTTATATCTCCCAAATCTTTACTAATATCTTGCGATTCTGAATTTTCATGTTACAGTTCTGCATCTATATTTCACATTTCTGACTTTCTCTCTCAGAATTTGAGTTTATATCTTACGATTCTGGCTTATATCTCACAATTCAGTCTTTTGTCATAATTTTGAGAAATAAACTCACAATTGTGAGAAAAAAAAATGCATCGTGAGATAAACAGTCACAATTACCTTTTTTATTTTGAACCCCATGGTGGAAACAAGCTTCCATAGATATATCATAAACAGTTAATAAAAAATACTAATCATTAACCATAATAGACTCTGCTTAGCTTGAAAATACAGATAAAATATTTACAGTATTGCATTTGATTAAATCATGCATTTTAATTTTAGTTAATCAATATAATTACTATTACATCAATATAACACTTAATACATGATCGCTCAAAAGTAGGAGTTTTTATGGTGGTATAAAACCATATTCGATGTGCATGAAAACATTTAACTAAGACTAAATTCAGGTTATATTTAGAAGGGAGAGGCTATTATGTGAGTCTAGGTGAGCATAAGTCTAAATGGACGTCCATAACATGTGGAGTCCCACAAGGCTCAATTCTTGCACCGCTCTTGTTCAGCCTGTATATGCTTCCACTGAGTCAAATAATGAGAAAGAACTAAATTGCCTATTGAATGAGCACTGTGCTATGTCCGAACTGATTGCACTATAATTTTACAGTTTTTATAAAATCATTTTCTAACTGTTTTTAAATTGATTTTAAGTAAACGTTGTAATCATTTTAAAAGTTTTAAAATTGCTTGTTTTATTTTTTGTTATTTTTCATGATTATTTTACTTCCTTTTATGTAAAGCACTTTGAATTACCGTTGTGTATGAAATGTGCTATATAAATAAACTTGCCTTGCCTAAATTAAATTTTAAACTTAAATTTTTGGGTGACCTGTCCTTTGCACATATTGCTGCAGCTTTGTAAAACGATTTTGCTAAAAAAACAGAGCTGGATAATTAAACACAGCCGGTCAGACCTGATTATCTGTGTTAGCTTCTAACAGGAGTGGCAGGATCTTCTCCAGGTGTTTATCGATGAATTCAGCTGCGTCCAGCTTCATGGTGGACAGCAGAGAAGGCCACATCTCAGACCTGACGGCCACTGAAAGAGAAAGAGCCCGGTTAACACAGGATTCAGCAAAAGCTGCTGGAATAACTCCTGAACGGACGCCATCAGACAGACGAACCGATGGACGGATGATGGGTCACGATGAGCAAATCCAAGGCCAGTTTCTCAGTCTCGGCCGGGTCGTTCCACTGAGCTGCCACCGAGCAGATAACGCTCAGAGCGTCCAGCAGGATCCGCGGGGCGATGTAAGAGCGGCCCATCTCTGTAAGCTCGCCCGTCTCCGTATAAACCACGTCTGACGGCAGAATCTGAGTCGAGAGACAGAAAAATGAGTAAATTCTGAACACATCAGTGTGAATTGAATTCCTCGTCAATCCCTCACCTTGTGTTTGTTGATGACGACACGCAGTTCTCCCAGAAGGCCGTGGGCCAGACTGGAGCCGCCCAGTGAGGACAGGAGTTTCTTCACGGTCTGCTGAGCACGCTTTCGCACACGCCACAGACGGGAGAGCAGCGCCATCACTGTGGCCTGATGGTACATCCTGAGGACAGCAGACAAGCGTTTGAGTCACATGATCACTTCTGCATTCATGAAGTTAAGATTCTGCACTACTGTTGAAAGTCAAAATTTACCCCCTATTTACTTTCTTAACAAATATTCCTGGTCTTTTTGTGAAAACATAAGATTATACATTATTGTATATAAACATGTACGTTTTCAGAATATGTGCGTTCACATTTAATCTTCTGGCAGAAGCTTTTATCCAAAGTGACGTACACATGAGGACAACAGAAGCAAAAGAGCATCAAAATATATTCAGTCGAACGCAGTAAACACAGCAAGCCTCTTTTTTTAAATAGATAGAATTGAAAGAGCAAGTGTCAGAGGGTCAAGATTTGTTATATACAATAAATAAAAGCAATTAAGTAGATAGAATAGAAAATTAAATAGAGCATGCTAGTGTTAGAGGGTCAACTGTTTTAGAATAAATAAAATAAAATAAGTAGATAGAATAGAAATAGAATTGAGGAGCAAGTGTTCGAGGGTCAGATTTGTTATATACACTAAATAAAAAAATAAGTAGATAAATAGAAATTAAATAGAGTGCTAGTGTTAAAGTGTCAAGTGATTTATAATAAATAGAAATTAAGCAGATAGAATAGAAATAGAATTGAGGAGCAAGTGTTAGAGGGTCAAGATTTGCTATATACAATAAAAGAAATTAAGCAGATAGAACAGAAACAGAATTGAAGTGCAAGTGTTAGATTGTCAAGATTTGTTATATACACTAAATAAAAGAAATTAAGTAGATAGAATAGAAATAGAATTGAGGAGGAAGTGTTCGAGGGTCAGATTTGTTATATACACTAAATAAAATAATAAGTAGATAAATAGAAATTAAATAGAGTGCTAGTGTTAAAGTGTCAAATGTTTTATAATAAATAAAATAAAATAAGCAGATAGAATAGAAATAGAATTGAGGAGCAAGTGTTAGAGGGTCAAGATTTGTTATATACACTAAACAAAAAGTAGATAAAATAGAAATCAAATAGAGTGCTAGTGTTAAAGTGTCAAATGTTTTATAATAAATAAAAGAAAATAAGATAGAATAGAAATTTAAATAATAAATAAAAATTAGTAGATAGAATAGAAATTTAATAGAGTACTAGTGTTAAAGGGTCAAGATTTGCTATATACACTAAATAAAAGAAAATGAGTAGATAGAATAGAAATTAAAGAGATTGTGCTAGTGTTAGAGGATCAAATGTTTTATCTAGAATTATAAGAAAATAAGCAGATAGAATAGAAATAGAATTTAGGAGCAAGTGTTAGAGGGTCTAGATTTTTGTCACTTTGGACAAAAGCATCTGCAAAATGACTAAATGTAAATATATAATAAAAAGGCAGATCGAATAGAAATATAATGGGGAGTTCTAGTTTTAAAGGGGTTAAATGTTTTATAATGAATAATAAAGAAAGAAGATAAAATAGAATAAAGAATTCTAGTGTTAGAGGGTCAAGCATGTTATAATAAGATAAACAAGTAGATAGAATAGAAATAGAATAAAGTGTGCTGGTGTCAGGTCAAGTTGTGTTTACACATAATAAATAAGAAAACAAGTAGATAGAATAGAAATAGCAAAGAATGCTAGTGTTAGAGGGTAAAGTTTCAAATATTTCATTAAAATGCTAACTTTCTTTTGCTTTAATAACATTATTATACATCCCTCTGGAATATTTTAATGTGATTGCTTGCATTGTTACAGTTAACTAAAATTAATTATAAAAATAGTTTTATTAATAGAAATAAAACTGAAATAAAACGAAAATCTTAAAATTAAATCAACAAAACAGTAAGTGGTTTCAGTGAAACTCTTTTAGGGTCACACGATTCCATTAAACATTAGTTTGCATATCATGGTCAACTTTAAGTGATCCTAGTGATGAAATAAACAAATGTGAATTAGAACAAAAGGAAATAATAGTTCCTAAATTTAATGGAAAATGATATTCTATGCAAAGCATCTCAGGGGAATGGTGGGGACTCACTGAGACTTGCTGTTGTTGAGTCTCTGTGGCTGATCCAGGAACAGTCTTTCACACAGCAGCAGGACAGTGCACAGAGCTGAGGACACAGGACATGGTTAACACTTCGGAGATATAGCACTACTTCAATCAATACAACTGAAACAGAAATAATATAAAAACTAAAAATATCAAAATAAAAGTTAATAGACATATATAAATGACAATGACGCTGGTATTTATCTGTGTTACTAGACCCTTTCATCTCAGTCTCCTCTAAAAATAGGTTTGTTTTATTAAAGGTACATTTCACCATTAGTTCTTTTCAATACTAATCAAACCAATCAAAAGAGCAACAAAATATATTTAGTCGAACACCGTAAACGGCAAGCTTTTTTACATTTTAATTTTTTTTTTTTATAGAATAGAAATTGAATAGAGAATGCTAGTGTCAGAGGGTCAAGATTTGTTATATACAATAAATAAAAGAAAATAAGTAGATAGAATAGAAGTTAAATAGAGTGCTAGTGTTAGAGGGTCAAATGTTTTAGAGTAAATAAAAGAAAATAAGCAGATAGAATAGAAATTGAATAGAGAATGCTAGTGTCAGAGGGTCAAGATTTGTTGTACAATAAATACAAATTAGTAGATAGAAATTGAATAGTGCTAGTGTTAGAGGGTCAAGATTTGCTATATACACCTAATAAAAGAAAATAAGTAGATTAAATAGAAAATAAAGAGAAAGTGCTAGTGTTAGAGGGTCAAATGTTTTATTAAATAAAATAAAATAAGCAGATAGAATAGAAATAGAATTGAGGAGCAAGTGTTAAAGAATATTTTCCATACTCTAAAAGTCAATGGCTATGTCAACAATCATATCCTTTTTTTGTGTTCAACAGAAAAAAGAAACTCATACAGGTTTGGAATAAGTTGAGGGTGAGTAAATGACAGAAACTTCATTTTGGGGCGATCTGTCCCTTTTTTCCCCTCATGCACTTATACTGGTTCTATCAGAGAACTGGAGAGCTTCTGACCTTCTTCGCTGGCCTGAGAGAGGAACTTGTCTGTAGTGAACAGAGGCTTCTTTTCATCCAGTATCAGGTTCCAGAAGGACGCCAGCTTCGCTTCTGAAGACACAGAGGAACGTGAAGATCAACATCTCCAGCATGAGACACAGGAAAACTGTTATCAGTCTCAGTGTGAACGCTCACCGGACACAGAGTCCAGCAGAGACAGCCGACACAGCAGCACAGAGGCGGCCACGCCTTCAGACAGCAGAGCATGCTGGGTATTCTGCACAGCAGCTTTCTCCACCGTCTGGATGAGGAGAGGCAGGAACTCCACCGCCTGATTGAGAGCATCGCCTGAACAGAGTCACAAACGCTGTTCATTCTGACTAAACTTCAGCAGCAGGAGGATAAAGCTGAAGTGTCCCAGCAGCCCGACTGACCTTTGAAAGCCCCGATCATGGCCTGAAGATATGCATGACGCACAAGAGACGTGGAGGTCTTGAGGGTGAAGGCTTTTTTAAACCATTCTCTCAACTCTGAGGTCACGTCCACCGTCAAACGGCTCGTCCACTGAGATAAAACAGACACTGCATGCACCAGCGTCCCCTCGTGGACTACACACACACACACACACACACACACACACGAGGAGAGAGAGGGAAACAATCGGCAGATATTGGGTTTTTAATTAATACATGTTTTAGAAATTTAAGACCATTTAAGATTGTCTCATGTAAATCAATCAATTTTGCAACAAGTGAAAAATTATATTAAGTTAATATTATATATAAAATAAAATCGGGTAAAAATATTTCCGAAATGTTTTGTCAATATTTGACTTTAAATATTTACTTGAAGTCCTGTCAAAATTGTGAGTTATTAAAATTAATCTTTTTTAATATTGAAGTTATTAATCATTTCAAAACAACAGATTCACATGTTAACGGTTCTCTGATGAGCTAGGCGGTAAAATGTTTAATCTTTTTTAGATTTTTTATTTATTTTGAGCATTAATTTTTTTTATCTGATTGCACAGTTTTTTTTTATGAATTGCACAGTATTTATGTAACCCAAAATGATTGCATTGTCTTAATTTCATTTTTAACTCAATTTTTAAATAATTTTCAAAGGCTGGTTTTATTTTTGTGATTATACCTTTATGATTATTTTACTTTTTTTTTAATGTAAAGCACTGTGAATTACCATTGTGTACCAAATGTGCTATATAAATAAACTTGCTTTGCCTAATTTGGCATTTAAATTTATGCATTCAGCAGGCACCATTTTTTTCTAAAAATAGCTTAAAAGGAATAAAAGATTAGGAAGATTCTTTTTTTAATGAGGGTTATTTTACATATGATTTAATTAATTTTTAGCTCTTTAAAAAACAAACCCCCTGCTATTCCTTCACAAAATTACAATTTATGAAAGCAATCTCAAGCATGAATGAATCGGCATTAAAAATGCATATTAAAAAAGTAATTTTTTTTATGTACATTTAAAAAAAAAAAAACACTGTTTCTCACCTTCCTGTTGCAGGTAAGGAATGAACATCACAGCCACGCTGGAGCTCAGAGACTGAGAGGAAGAGCCAGAGACGGCATGATGACTGCAACCTCCGATTCCTGATTCAAAATCACACAGAGACCATGCTCAAGATGACAGCAGGCAGATACATGAGCGCAAAAGACTCACAGATTCATGCAGAAGTGAGAATGAGACTTGGGAGCTGTGCTGGAGGGATGATTTTTTTAACAAAGCGTTTCTTTGCATTTAAAAAAAAAAGTGGAATGGACAAAAGTTGAACTTAACTAAAAAATGCAGCGTTCATTTGAGAGACGCTGCAAAAGATGCAGAGCAACAGACAAAGATGCAGCGGAAGTTTACATAGGAAAATAATCAAATGCAGTGCAGTCGAATGCAAAAACACATTTCCTTACGCAAATTAGCAGTGGTAAAAGACTTTCAAGAGACTTTCATCCTTGTACACTCTGATTGTCTTGAAATAAAGAATACAAATGCTCTGTAAAACCATGTATGTAGTGCACTGACCCAACAAACGAACGTCTGAGAGAGACAGAAAGACCAAATATTCACCTGACAGGACGCTCATCTTCTGGGCCACAACAGTGAGCTTCCCCTCGGAGCCTGAGCAAAAAACAAGCCAGAATGAGTCCTGATCACTCGCTTTACTAAAACAATACTTTTCGTGATTTTTCCCATGACTTCAAAGCAATTAACCATTTGACTGAGCTTACTAGTGTGTTTTTCCATGCATGTCTGGTTTCAAACCTTATAATTCATAAATTCAAATGTTTATCACTGTATATTTTCTTTGTTACACTGTAAAAGAATATTACTTTTCTGCACTTTTGCTTACAGATGATTTGACCTCTTTTAAGCTGCTTTGAAACAATCTGTATTGCTTAATGCATTATACATATAAAATGACAAAGCTTGTTTAACCCTCATAATGCATTTAAAATCTGCATATGATTTCTGCTGTTTTATAAAACAGTCATAAAATTGTTATTAACCTTAACATTAAAGAGCGAATGAGAGAGGATATATATTATTTCTTCAAATGTATGAATCCTACATATTTCTAACAAAACAACTTAAATATTATTCTGTTAAATTTTCAAACATAATAAATTAATTTTATTAGAATAAACTTTTACTTTAAGATTTAAAAAAAAAAGTTTTTACATGCTTCAATGGTTGGTCAATAGGTGTACATATATATATTTTTATCAATAAAATCAATCTACAAAAATGTGTGAGATATGGGGAAAGGATGAAATATATTTTACAATTGCTTTATGACACTAATATAACATCATATTAGTGTTGTCAAAAAGCCCAGTACTTCGGTACCAAGTCGGTACTAAAAAAATGAACCAGGTACCAGGTTTCTTTAAGTACCGGTGGTACCGAGTACCCGCTCAACCCGGTTCTTGACGCACACAGCGCTATGATTTCCGTGAAGCAGAAAACGCAGAAGGAATGTCAAAATCCAGTCATGAAAATGAAACTTACATTTTAATATGGACAATCATGGAATGTGTCAAAGTTTGCATAAATTAATAAAATCAAATCTCTGTATGGACCAATATCTTTAAATGTTAAGCCGCAAAAGTTGGTTGAAATATAAATCCTGCATGTTCTGCGCGTCTCTGTGTGAATGAATGAATGAATAGCAGGGACATGTGGGTTTGTTTACTACATAGATGAAGCGCGTGACGCTTGCAGTAATTTCAGCATCTGCCGTCTCAATGGAGGACATAAATACATAAACTACATCACCAGAACTGTTCTGAGTCACTTCACAAGCATTTTACCATTTCATCTGAGTAAAATCAGTGTTAAAATAAAAGTAGCCCGTCAAAATAAAAGTTAATTTTTACATAAAGGCATTGTGCTAGATATTACTATTATTTAGTAGAATGTATGTGATACTGCTACTACTGTGGGAAAAATTAATAAAACTATTTTTTAAAGAAATAAATCAAATTTTTTTCCATGTTTAAAATTTAAATATTTACATTTCATTAATTAAAAGACTAATTAAATTTGGGTGAATCTTGTTTACCGTTTTTCATAATTATATTACTTGTTGAAAAACTTTAAACATAATTGTAAATAAGTTTAAAGAATGGTATTGGTTTTATTTTTAGAGATAAAAAGTTTTTTTTTTTTTTGTGTTTTGCTTTGGTACCGAGAACCGTGGATTTTCACTGGTATCGGTACCGAATACTGAAGTTTTGGTACCGTGACAACACTACATAATATAATTAAACAGTATTTTTGATACATAACCAGCTCCAAAATGACCTGAACACGAAGCGTGTTTTTAAAAACAGTTATGGCTCTCAGAAACAAAAAAGAAAAAAATGAGTGATTTTTGAAGGTTTTAAAGCACTTGCAAAATTCCCTTACTATTCACTGTTGTATTTTTTAAATGTATTTTTTTGTTTAAAAATAGACCTGAATGTGGTATAAGGGTTAAAGTAAGTTTTACTCCACACTAATATCTCAAACAACAATAACTACTAGTGTTGTCAGAAGACCCGGTACTTCGGTACCAAGTCGGTACTAAAAAAAAATAAAATTTCTTTAAGGTTTCTTTATGTACCGGTGGTCAACCCGGTTCTTGACTCATACAGCGCTATGATTTCCGCGAAGCAGGAAACTCGACCGGAATCTCAAAATCCAGTCATGATAATAAAACTTACATTTTAATATGGACAGTCAAGGAATTTGTCAAAGTTAGCAAAGTTACCACCCCAAGGATTATTTGCAGTGGGTACTGGGTACTATTTATTTAAATGCAGAATGTAAATTCACAATAGTTTAAGAAGTGAAAAAAAGTGCAGCACATGCTGCAGCCACAGTTTTGCGTCTCTGAGCAACATTAAAGTGTTTCGTTCCTGAATGAATCAACCATTTAAATGATTCGGTTCAATCGCAATGACTCACTTATTAACAGTGACTCGCTGCCACCTATTGGCGGTTTTAATTTCACATTTTATGGAACCTTTTCATTTTTTTAATAATTTCAAACATCAGTTTTCAATGTTTTATCTTTAAAATATCAAAACATTATTTATTCATTTGTAACTGTAGGCTTAAGTATCCCATGTCCCACTGAGCTGCATTAAACAGTGTGTAAAAACATCTAAATGGCACTTCAGATGCAGCTTCTGTTTTATCTGCATTGCAAAGGTCAATTTTGTTGATAATGATTGCATTTGCTTGGTAAAAGCCCAAATGCAAGTATTTGACCTAAAAGATGGTGCACACTTTTAGAAACAATGGTGTAAAGGTAAAAATAAAATAAAAAATCAGATGTCAGCACAATTAAAAATAAGATATCAGCACAATAACACTCAGCAAAATAGTCTAATTATCTTCATCGATAAAATCATAGAACTCACAGAGATATAACTTTTTGTCTATATTGCAAACCCTTATTTTTTTTTTTCTTCTTTTAATGTGCCACCCCAAAAATTTACTGTGGCCTCATTTGGCCTCCCCTGTTAAAATTTTCTGGGGGCGCCACTGATCAAATCTCCATAAGGACCAGTAACTGTAAATGTTAAATCTGAATCCTGCAATTTCTGCACGTCTCTGTGTGAATGAATGATTTGTTTACTACATAGACTGAAGCGCGTCTCAATGAGGACATAAATACATAAACAACAGCACCAGAACTGTTCTGAGTCACTTCACAAGCATTTTACCGTTTCATTTTGAGTAAAACCAGTGTCAATTTAAAGGTATTCATGGCAACCCGTCAAAATAAAAGTTCATTTTTACATAAAGGCATTGTGTTAGAAATATTACTATTATTTAGTAGAATGTATGTGATACTGCTACTACTGTTGAAAAAATTAATAAAACTTTTTAAAGAAATAAATAACACAATATTTCTTCCATGTTTTAATTTTAATAGCAAATACCCTTTACTTACCAAAAAATAAAATGTGTTTAAATTTCATTAATTAAAAGACAAATTAAATTTGGGTGAAATTTGTTTACTGTTTTTCATAATTATATTACTTGTAGAAAAACTTTAAAACACAATTGTAAATAAGTATAAAGAATTTTATTTTATTTTTTTATTAGCAAATTTTTGTGTTTTGCTTTGGTTCAGTGACAACACTAATAACTAGCCAATTAAATAAACAGAATAAAGCTATAGTGTTTTATATTTGCATGCTCCATGTCCACTGAAGCCAGTAAAAGCATGCACTGACCTCCGAGGATGCTGAAGAGGTGTTTGACGAGGTCCTGGACGGCGCTGGGGTCACTGCACTGCTGGGACAGATTCTGGAGGGCCGTCACCGCCTGCTCCATCAGCTCTGGGTTATTGGCCTTCAGCTGACCTGAAACACACCAAACCACATCAAACATGCACACGCCGCCTCAGACGAACATCACTCACACTGACGAGAGCACTCACTGGAGATGCCCTTCCCGATGTCCAGCGCGTACTGACTCAGATCAAGAGTGAGGGACGCCAGCATGCAGGAGAGCGCTGGAGAGAAGAGAGAGGTGCACACATAAGACTTCAGATTACACAGAGTTTTTAGTAATAAGTAATAGCTTGTTAATTCTTGGTAGAGAATAAGATTAAACATTAAGTAAATACATATATATTCCTGCAACTGAATCTGTATTTTTTTTTTTTTTTTTAGCATTTCTAGAAACAAAAAGCAATCATCAGTGGATTGTCAGAAATATAACTTTTTTGCCAAGTACTTAAAATAAAACTTAACTGAAATAACACACGCACACGTATACACACACACACACCACACACACACGTGTACAGACACAGACACAGACACACACACACACACACACACACACACACACACACACACACACACACACACACACGTGTACAGACACAGACACAGACACACACATACGTGTACAGACACAGACACACCACACACACACACACGTGTACAGACACAGACACACACACACACACGTGTACAGACACAGACACACACACGTGTACAGACACAGACACACACACACGTATACAGACACAGACACACACACACACACACACACACACGTGTACAGACACAGACACACACACGTGTACAGACACAGACACACACACACACACACACACACGTGTACAGACACAGACACACACACACACACACACACACACGTGTACAGACACAGACACACACACACACACACACGTGTACAGACACAGACACACGTGTACAGACACACACACACACACGTGTACAGACACAGACACACACACCACACGTGTACAGACACAGACACACACACACACGTGTACAGACACAGACACACACACGTGTACAGACACACACACACACACGTACAGACACACACACACACACACGTACAGACACACACACACACACACGTGTACAGACACACACACACACACACGTGTACAGACACACACACACACACACGTGTACAGACACACACACACACACACGTGTACAGACACACACACACACACACACGTGTACAGGACACACACACACACACACACGTGTACAGACACACACACACACACAGCCACACACGTGTACAGACACCACACACACACACACACACACGTGTACAGACACACACACACACACACACACGTGTACAGACACAGACACACACACACACACGTGTACAGACACAGACCACACACACACACACACAACCACCACACACGTGTACAGACACAGACACACACACACACCACGTGTACAGACACAGACACACACCACACACACCACGTGTACAGACACAGACACACACACACACACACACACGTGTACAGACACAGACACACACACACACACGTGTACAGACACAGACACCACACACACACGTGTACAGACACAGACAACACACACACACACGTGTACACGACACAGACACACACACACACACGTGTACAGACACAGACACACACACACACACGTGTACGACAACAACACACACACACACACACAACGTGTACAGACACACACACACGTGTACAGACACACACACACGTGTACAGACACACACACACACGTGTACAGACACAGACACACACACGTGTACAGACACACACACACACGTGTACAGACACACACACACACGTGTACAGACACGTGTACAGACACACACACACGTGTACAGACACACACACACGTGTACAGACACAGACACAACACACGTGTACAGACACAGACACACACACGTGTACAGACACAGACACACACACGTGTACAGACACAGACACACACACACACACACACACACGTGTACAGACACAGAACACACACACAACGTGTACAGACACAGACACACACACACACACACACGTGTACACACACACACACACACACACGTGTACAGACACAGACACACACACACACGTGTACAGACACAGACACACACACACACGTGTACAGACACAGACACACACACACACACACGTGTACAGACACAGACACACACACCACACGTGTACAGACACAGACACACACACACACACGTGTACAGACACAGACACACACACACACACACGTGTACAGACACAGACACACACACACACACGTGTACAGACACAGACACACACAACACACACGTGTACAGACACAGACACACACACACACACACGTGTACAGACACAGACACACACACACACACACACACACGTGTACAGACACAGACACACACACACACACACGTGTACAGACACAGACACACACACACACACACGTGTACAGACACAGACACACACACACACGTGTACAGACACAGACACACACACACACCAACGTGTACAGACACACACACACACACACACGTGTACAGACACACAGACACACACACACACACACACGTGTACAGACACAGACACACACACACACACGTGTACAGACACACACACACACACACACGTGTACAGACACACACACACGTGTACAGACACACACACACGTGTACAGACACACACACACACGTGTACAGACACACACACACGTGTACAGACACACACACCACGTGTACAGACACACACACACACGTGTACAGACACACACACACGTGTACAGACACACACACACACGTGTACAGACACACACACACACGTGTACAGACACACACACACGTGTACAGACACGTGTACAGACACACACAACACGTGTACAGACACGTGTACAGACACACACACACGTGTACAGACACAGACCACACACACGTGTACAGACACAGACACACACACGTGTACAGACACAGACACACACACACACACACACACACACACACACACACACGTGTACAGACACAGACACACACACACACGTGTACAGACACAGACACACACACACACACACACGTGTACAGACACAGACACACACACACACACACACGTGTACACACACACACACACACACACACGTGTACACACACAGACACACACACACGTGTACAGACACAGACACACACACACACGTGTACAGACACAGACACACACACACACGTGTACAGACACAGACACACACACACACGTGTACAGACACAGACACACACACACACACGTGTACAGACACAGACAGACACACACACACACGTGTACAGACACAGACACACACACACACACGTGTACAGACACAGACACACACACACACACGTGTACAGACACAGACACACACACACACACGTGTACAGACACAGACACACACACACACACGTGTAACACACACACACACACCACACACACACGTGTACACACACAGACACACCACACACACACACGTGTACAGACACAGACACACACACACACACACGTGTACAGACACAGACACACACACACACACGTGTACAGACACAGACACACACACACACACACGTGTACAGACACAGACACACACACACACACACGTGTACAGACACAGACACACACACACACACGTGTACAGACACAGACACACACACACACACGTGTACAGACACAGACACACACACACACACGTGTACAGACACAGACACACACACACACGTGTACAGACACAGACACACACACACACGTGTACAGACACACACACACACGTGTACAGACACACACACACACGTGTACAGACACAGACACACACACACACGTGTACAGACACAGACAGACACACACACACACGTGTACAGACACAGACACACACACACACGTGTACAGACACAGACACACACACACACGTGTACAGACACAGACACCACACACACACGTGTACAGACACAGACACACACACACACACGTGTACAGACACAGACACACACACACACGTGTACAGACACAGACACACACACACGTGTACAGACACAGACACACACACACACGTGTACAGACCACACACACACACAGACACACACACACACACACAACACACACACGTGTACAGACACAGACACACACAACACACACACACACACGTGTACAGACACAGACACACACACACACACACACGTGTACAGACACAGACACACACACGTGTACAGACACACACACACACACACGTGTACAGACACAGACACACACACACACGTGTACAGACACAGACACACACACACACACACACACACACACACACACACGTGTACAGACACAGACACACACACACACGTGTACAGACACAGACACACACACACACGTGTACACAGACACACACACACACACGTGTACAGACACAGACACACACACACACGTGTACAGACACAGACACAACACACACACACACGTGTACAGACACAGACACACACACACACACACGTGTACAGACACAGACACACACACAACACGTGTACAGACACAGACACACACACACACACGTGTACAGACACAGACACAACACACACACGTGTACAGACACAGACACACCACACACACGTGTACAGACACAGACACACACACACACACGTGTACAGACACAGACACACACACACACACGTGTACAGACACAGACCACACACACACACGTGTACAGACACAGACACACACACACACACACGTGTACAACACACACACACACACACACACACACGTGTACACACACAGACACACACACACACGTGTACACACACAGACACACACACACACACACGTGTACAGACACAGACACACACACACACGTGTACAGACACAGACACACACACACACACGTGTACACACACAGACACACACACACACACCACGTGTACAGACACAGACACACACACACACACACGTGTACAGACACAGACACACACACACACGTGTACAGACACAGACACACACACACACGTGTACAGACACAGACACACACACACACGTGTACAGACACAGACACACACACACACGTGTACAGACACAGACACACACACACACGTGTACAGACACAGACACACACACACACGTGTACAGACACAGACACACACACACACGTGTACAGACACAGACACACACACACACGTGTACAGACACAGACACACACACACACGTGTACAGACACACACACACACACACACACACGTGTACAGACACACACACACACACACACGTGTACAGACACAGACACAACACACACACACACGTGTACAGACACAGACACACACACACACACACACGTGTACAGACACAGACACACACACGTGTACAGACACACACACAACACACACGTGTACAGACACAGACACACACACACACGTGTACAGACACAGACACACACACACACACACCACACACACGTGTACAGACACAGACACACACACACACGTGTACAGACACAGACACACACACACACACAGTGTGTGTACACACACACACAACACACACACAACACACACGTGTACACACACAGACACACACACACACACGTGTACACACACAGACACACACACACACACACGTGTACAGACACAGACACACACACACACACGTGTACACACACAGACACACACACACACACACGTGTACAGACACAGCACACACACACACGTGTACAGACACAGACACACACACACACGTGTACAGACACAGACACACACACACACGTGTACAGACACAGACACACACACACACGTGTACAGACACAGACACACACACACACGTGTACAGACACAGACACACACACACACGTGTACACACCACACACACACACACACACACGTGTACAGACACAGACACACACCACACACACACGTGTACAGACACAGACCACACAACACACACACACACGTGTACAGACACAGACACACACACGTGTACAGACACACACACACACACACGTGTACAGACACAGACACACACACACACGTGTACAGACACAGACACACACAACACACACACACACACAACACACACACACACACGTGTACAGACACAGACACACACACACACGTGTACAGACACAGACACACACACACACACACGTGTACACACACACACACACACACACACACACAGACACACACACACGTGTACAGACACAGACACACACACACACGTGTACAGACACAGACACACACACACACACACACGTGTACAGACACAGACACACACACACACACACGTGTACAAGACAGACAGACACACACACACACACACGTGTACAGACACAGACACACAACACACACACGTGTACAGACACAGAACACACACACACACGTGTACACACACACACACACACACACACACGTGTACACACACAGACCACACACACACGTGTACACACACAGACACACACACACACACACACGTGTACAGACACAGACACACACACACACGTGTACAGACACAGACACACACACACACGTGTACACACACAGACACACACACACACACGTGTACAGACACAGACACACACACACACACGTGTACAGACACAGACACACACCACACACGTGTACAGACACAGACACACACACAACACGTGTACAGACACAGACACACACACA